>NC_088602.1:184608967-184643967 GCF_036013475.1 Columba livia | reverse complement strand
GGATAATTATGGAATAACCCTCTTTTATAAGTTTTTAAAAGACATGAGAATGCTCTCAACTAAGTAGCTCTGAACTCTTACATCTTCTGTAAGAGCCTGTGATTTGTCATAGGGGAAAAAAAAAATCTGTGTTTGATCTTCTTTTATTCAAATTTTTACACTGCATTCAAGATATTTAAATGCTGAGGGACTCTCCACATGGGTGCAGATATCTACCCATTTGGGTTTCAGCAGAGGACAAGGATATATATGGCCTTACAGGTATGAAACCGCCAGCATTCAGCAGCGCTGAAACATTGTCCTATTCAGAGGTTTAAGTACCGACTTGTGTGCTTAAAATTAAAAAGTCACTGTGGAAATGCCAGTTACTATGAAATACCAGTGCTTTGAAAGCACTTATCCTCTGAAAACACATTATTAATGTTCATATTTGTTCATATTTTGTGGGATTATGTTTGCAGTGAAGTCTGGAGACTAAAAATAAAATTTTTAAAAAATATTTACTTTTTGAAAATATATTTAACCATCCCTGAGTATCAAACATTAGAATTTCTTAGTGCAATGTATATTTCTAACAAAGGATGGGAATGGGGAAAGGATACAGTTTATTTGTAAATTAAATAAATATGTTTCCTCCATGCCCTTGAGAGCTAGCTGATTTATCAGTTAATAAAATAATCATACACCACAGACTTGTGCTTCCAATTTATTTTAAAAAAAAAGAACATTGCATTTTTGACATATATGAATACAAATGTAACACCAGAGGAAACTTTGTGAGTAGCCCTATATATATATATCACCAGCCCTGCATGAATTACCTTACTTGCTTTTCCACTGCTATTTATGGGATGGATTCTGCATAAACACTTATTTCTTCAACAATTCCTAACTGACGTGAATGACCCTATAAACCTCAATGTGACTACTGGCTAGATAGAAGACTACTTGTCTGAATAAAGAATGTGGAGTGTGCATTTAGCACAGGTGAAAATGAAAGTTATATTCAGGAATTTAGTTTTAAATCTGCAACTAGACTTCGCTAATATTTACACCTACAACTATAAACTAAACTTTAAATTAAATATATTCATTTAAAAAACTGTAGTTGAATTTATTATTTTTCTCGACTGAAAATGCAGATACAGCTTTAAGCTCTGCAGAATTTGGAGATGTGTTCCTATGTATCTCTCAGAAGAGGAAGGCTGGTGCCTTTTCACAGATTTATTTTTCTTTTATTTGAATTCTTTACAAGTTTTGCAGACAGCAAACCATATTGTAAAAAGCACACAGGAGTGTTGCAAGTAGACGTAAGCGGATGGCAGATCCAATGTGCCACATGGCAATTCAGCCCAACAATGGCTGCAACAATGCAATGAGCATGGATCTGAAATCCTTCTGTGAATATGGGGCTCATTCCCACAGCCCTTGTATGAATAACTGACTTCAGCGTGTCTGTTTGCGTCAGTAAGGAGCAGTCCCCCAAGCAGAGTGTGCCATTTCAGACCCTTGTTTTTTGTGTTTGATGGGAAGCTGGGCTTTTTAGCATTCCCATCCTCACCCCTCCCACCTCCTGCTCTAATCATCTTCTTTTTTTGGATATATGCCTCTCCCTCTCTGCTCTTTAAATTCCCTCTGCTCCATCCTATATATTAGCCTCAGCCCTACTTTGTTATTTTTGTTGCTTGCTTCGTCCTCCCTCCATCACTACTCCAGACACTTCTCTCCCCTTTGCTAGTCTGCTCAGTTCCTTGGGGACCCTTCACACTCCCCCACAATTGAGTAGCTTCTCATTTCCAATGGTATTTTAAAAACTCTAGGCTATATCCTCTTCTCCTGAGAGAAAATTAAAAAAAAAAAAAAAAAAAGCTGGGGGAGGGGGGAAGTGCATGCACAAAAAAACACCAAAAAAACCCTTTTCCAGGAACTCCAGTATTTTACACTCAGAGACTCCAAGACAAATTCTCTTTTCAAAGGGACAGAGGAATTTGAGACCTACAAGGATGACAGGGCACACTGGCCACTGAAGTTCATGGGGCCACAGGCAATTGCCAGAGGTCCTTGGGCTCTGCTGATCAAGCCCTTCTATGAAGCAGGAAAAACTTCTCTGCCAGCAGCGCAGCCCTCCGAAAATCAATGTGGGTGCTGGGGCAGCGTTCGCTCTCTGATGGCCAAGCCAGGTGGAGCTCAATGGGAGTCTCTCTGTTGACTTCAGTAGATTTTGGGAGGATCAGGCCTCACATGTGCAGGTGAGAGGCAGAAGCTTTCACTTTCTCATGTAAATCTGTGGAATAAGATTTCAGAGAAGCATGATACATAACACTGCTATTTCTCAGAATGCATTCTGACATTTCTGCTAAAGCATACAATTTTTCAATGTAAATTGGCCCATTCTCCTTTAGAGGAAGATAAGCTTGTGGCAAGTGTCCCTTCTGAAAGTTGAGGGCTTCTGTGCCCAACCTACTCTATATTTATTTGAAGTTTCAAGCCAGACTTTCTGCTGAAAGACTTTACTGAAACCACTTAAGCTGTCAGTTGCACCAGTCTATACTTGGAGTTAACCCCACACCAGTGTTCACAGAGTTTAACCAAGGACAGGTCTTTTCCTCATTGATTCATGTGCTGAGCAGCTGTTGGAGACCACCAGACTCATATTGGGTAAATACTGGCATCAGGGAGAAATGCCTAAGGCAGAAGAACAATAAATAAACAAAATAGAGAAAGGGTGTAAAGAATTAGAGCAGAGAGGGGATAAAAGAAGGAGTCAGGGATAGAGGAGTGACAATGGGTTTGTTGTTTTAGTACATCCCTGAGGAATGGGTTGCAGAGGGGAGAACAGGTGGGACAGAATGCTCTCACATTACTGCAGAAAACATTTCAGCAAGATAGCTCAGTTGTGTTTAAATATGGAATTTAATGATTTTTTTCTTTTTTTTTTTTTTAAATTCCATCTCAGTGTGTGATTTTCTGTAGCATAAGAATATGTTGTCATGTTTAAGGTTTTTTTATTTTTTTCGCATATACCCCTTTTATGATCACACTAAGACACTGTAGACTAAGCAATTGCACTGATTAATCCACAACTCAGATGTACTGGAAGCATGAGGTGAAATGCACCCGATGTGTGTATTAATCAGCCTTACCATACAGTCTGTCCTGTCTCACCACTTAATTAAATTGAAAACCAAATAGTTTTGGGGAGAAGATTAGGAGGGACCACTTTTTTAAGTGGGTTTTACATGAGCTGTCCACACTGCATGGAAAAAAAATACAAGATATATTTAGAACAATATTTTAATTTGTGATACTTTACTAGATTAGATGGAAAGAATGTAATGTTTAAAAAAGGAAAATGTGATTAAGAAGCTTAAGTGCACAGTATATTACATGAAAATTCTGATCATAAAGAAAGGTAATATCTACTCAAAATTATAATTTCTGTACTTTTGAAATCATCTCAGCAAGAATTATCTACCCATATCAAATTGTAGCACTTGTCAAAATCAACTGTAAAGCATCTCAAGTGCTCTTCTGAATCAACAAAACAGATGTATAGCGATGTGAGGTTGCACTGAAATGGAAATAAAAGTGAACTAGATGCCAGTCATTGCCCTTAATCTCTTGAACCCGGCACTTAACACAGAGGATATCACAGGTCTTTGGGACACTGTTTAGAAGGGAAAGAAATCAAGACTTGAATCTTAATAACATACGCAAAAACACTCTATAAAATTATTTTCTTTCAGCTTTAGTAGAATCTGATATGCTCAAAGATCACCTTGCCTTGTTCATAAACATGAGGCGATATTTGAAACAGCATCCTATTTCAGTTTTAGACAGGCAGAAAAACTAAAATGTGTGAAACTTAGAAAAAAGTGTTTCAGTTTTTAAAAGAGCAGTTAAATATGTTTAGTGGTTCAAAAAACATCACCTCCTCCTTTCAGCAAAAATGTGAAATGATGTTTATCGGATAACATCTGCAGCAGAATGAATATAATCCATATAGCTTTAGTTACCATTACGATATTGCTGATTTTTATTAGGGACTTAACAGATGAAAAATGACTGCAAGCATCAGCCATTAGAAAACAACAGGTCTAACCTCATAGGCTAGAATATGTGTTTGGAAGTGAGGTCCTCTGCTAATTTCCTGTAACCCACGTTCCCTGGAAACATGAAGAAAATTACTGCTTTTTCCTTGGCTTTGTGATGATGGTACTTCCAGAAGCGTGATGCACAAAGAGGATGACCATTTCTTTCACCTGTCCTGTGAACCAGTTCTATCCATGCATCACAGGTAGAGGGATTTTTATAGGCTGGTGTGGTACTGCAGAATCATACCATTTATCAACACTTTACTTGCTTCCCTGTTTTCAATTACATTAAGACTTTGAGAATTTTTAGTAACCAACACAATG
This sequence comes from Columba livia, assembly GCF_036013475.1. NCBI lineage: Eukaryota > Metazoa > Chordata > Aves > Columbiformes > Columbidae > Columba > Columba livia. The sequence continues at coordinate 184,639,549 of NC_088602.1, read as the reverse complement.
CTGAAAATTAATGACTTTTCTGCTATGCATAATGAAGCCATCATAACAAAAGCCATACATAAAATAGCCTATTTTCATCAGCAGTGTTACAAGGCAAACCTGGACTGATGAATGTGGAGCCCTTCTGACCCCCAAACTGAGAGGAGGTCCAGATGGACAGAAACCTCTCTCCAGGACAGACCGAGGAGCCCAAGCCCCAGTCTGGATGCCTGAGGACCAGACTTCTGGACTCACAGTAATGTGGTCCTGTGTCTCAGTCCAGGCAAAGATGTCAACCTTACAAAAAGACATTGCTCTCATTTTGCTGCTGAAGCTCAAAGGCAAACATTCTGCTTTGGCCAGATGAGGATAGGAACAAGCTACAAATATTTTAGCCTAATTGAAATGCATTTTGGCAAAGCTGATTCAGGTGTAAGCCCTTTTTTAATTTCATCCACCGGTGACTCTCAATGATTTGCCACCCTGTCCATAGTGTACAGAAAAGAGCACACTATCAGTTCTGGATCTCAAGACAGAAAGAAGAGTGTTTGAGACCTTTTGAATTCAGCATGTATGACAATTTGCAAAACTACTGAGCAACACTTCTGCAGGTTATGTGTTGCAGACAGTATTGATTCATGCAAGAGAGGAGACAGAGTGACATCTATTTTTAATTCAGTTATGACCACTGTCACTGATTTTTTTGATACAAGCTGGTCAATCAAAAGGGTAAGTCCCAAAGCAGAACAAAGCAACCAAGTATGAGGTCCAAGCTGTAGTTTCCAACTCTTTCAGTGATTCACTTTATAACCTCAGGTAAGTCAGATAACTTCTATATCTAGTGTTTTCTTAACATTGACAAGTATAAGCACACTGAGGAATTTCTTCAGATTCTCCAAATGTGGAAGTGATTTTGCTAGGTGCTAGAGGTCAATAGGCTGTTACAAAAGCAAGAATAGAGAAAAGAGGAAAATTAAGGCTTTGGACAACATAAATATACAGAACACTCTAATAGATACAAAAAAGGGCAGGAGGGAGGACCTGGGTAATTATAGACTGGTCAGCCTCACCTCTGTCCCTGGGAAAGTAATGGAACAGCTTATCCTTGGTGCCATCTCAAGGCATATCAAGGATAAGAGGGTTATTAGGGGCAGTCAGCATGGCTTTACCAAGGGTAAGTCACGCTTGACCAACCTCACAGCCTTTTATGAGAATGTAACAAGGTGGATGGATGATGGCAGAGTGGTAGATGTGGTCTACCTTGACTTCAGTAAAGCCTTTGGCACAGTCTCCCACAGCATCCTCACAGCTAAGTCGAGGAGGTGTGGTCTAGGCAATAGAGTAGTGAGGTGGGTTGCAAACTGGCTTAAGGAGAGAAGCCAGAGAGTGGTAGTCAATGGTGCGGAGTCTAGTTGGAGGCCAGTATCTAGTGGAGTGCCTCACGGGTCAGTACTAGGGCCAATATTATTCAATATATTCATTAACGATTTGGATGAGGGAATAGAGTGTACTGTCAGCAAGTTTGCTGATGACACTAAGCTGGGAGGAGTTGCTGACATGCCAGAAGACTGTGTTGCCATCCAGTGGGACCTGGACAGGCTGGAGAGTTGGGCAGGGAATAACCTGATGAAATTTAACAAGGGAAAGTGTAGAGTCCTGCATCTGGGCAGGAACAACCCCAGATTCCAGTATAGGCTGGGAAATTACATATTAGAGAGCAGTGTAGGGGAAAGGGACCTGGGGGTCCTGGTGGACAGCAGGATGACCATGAGCCAGCACTGTGCCCTTGTGGCCAGGAAGGTCAATGGCATCCTGGGGTGTATTACAAGGGGGGTGGTTAGTAGGTCGAGAGAGGTTCTCCTTCCCCTCTACTCCGCCCTGGTGAGACCTCATCTAGAACATTGTGTCCAGTTCTGGGCCCCTCAGTTCAAGAAGGACAGGGAACTGCTGGAGAGGGTCCAGCGTAGGGCAACAAAGATGATTAAGGGAGTGGAGCACCTCCCTTATGAAGAAAGGCTGAGGGCGCTGGGTCTCTTTAGTTTGGAGAAGAGGAGACTGAGGGGTGACCTTATTAATGTTGATAAATATATAAAGTGTGAGTACCATGAGGATGGAGCCAGGCTCTTCTCGGTGGCAAACAATGATAGGACAAGGGGTAATGGGATCAAGCTGGAACACAAGAGGTTCCACTTAAATTTGAGAAAAAACTACTTCTCAGTAAGGGTGACAGAGCACTGGAACAGGCTGCCCAGGGAGGTTGTAGAGTCTCCTTCCCTGAAGACATTCAAAACCCGCCTGGACATGTTCCTGTGTGATCTCACTTAGGCGTTCCTGCTCCAGCAGGGGGATTGGACTAGATGATCTTTGGTGGTCCCTTCCAATCCCAAACGTACTGTGATACTGTGATACTGTGATACATGCTCAATTCAACACAAAACCCAACCTAAGCAGGCAGGCATGGTAACAGCTGAAAAGTTATGCTGAAACAGAAGTAGGACAAAACATTTCTTCTCACACCAAGGTTCCAAGTGGAGTCAGTTGTGTCCCCACACATACAGACATGGGACACCTGAATGGTCCTCTTGTTCTTCCACTTCTGTTCTGTCTTGCATCCTCTCACCAGCAGCATGGCAGCAACACTAGCTAAAACAGAAAGCCTGACTTTCCTTCCTCTATTCCCCTGTTGTTGATTTTAAAACAACAAAAAAAGAACCTTCTAGTTTTGTTTGGCACAAAAGTGAATAATTGAAGTTTTTCTGTTGTTTTCCAACATTTTAGGAAGCAGTGAGTACATATCAGTGAAGTGCTTCCTGACAGTACTCAAAGCCCTGAGAAACATGTTTTTTACAAGGAGAAGACCCGAGGTGCATCCCAGAGGCAGCTCTAGACACCCCAGTGTGCCCAGTCCATCCAGTGCTGCTGCAGTCTGGTGTGGGTGGAAGACCCATCTGGTGCAGACTGCTCTGCAGCCAGGCTGGAAGCACAGCATGGTGGACAGAACATTTTAACCCTGTCCACAAGAAGGGCCACTTCTCCCATCTCACAGAAGTCCAGAGGAAGTCCCACCATAGTGGAAGAAGCTGCTCCTGGGTGGGATGTTGTGTGTAGTTGCATTGCAGCATCACTAGCTTGCTCTTCTGTGCCAGATCATGCACATGGAGAGATGGAAATGTATCTCCAGCTTTCTCTTCTCTCCCATGGGGGTGGCAGCAGGTCCCAGGTGGCCACCATCTTATGTTCAGGCTGTGGAGGAGGTGTTTAGTTGTACAGTGGACTACTTTAAAGAGACTTCCATAGTGAATATTAATTCCGCTAACTCCATAAGCTTTTGAATCAGTTTTCAGCACATTTTTTATTTGCGTTGACATTCAAAATTCCTTCTCTGCACTGTATATGATGACACTTTGGTAAGTGTATTATTCGTTTCACCTGGCCATGTTTCCTTTCCAAACTAAACACATAACAGAAATAATTTCAGCTTTCTAGATTATTGCCTGACAAAACTGCGGTGGCTGTGAAAGGAAAATCGACATTACATCTGCTCTCTGTTTTAGATTTCATTTTTTTTGCCTTTGGTTTGGATGCTTTCTGAAATGCTGAGCAAAATTGCATTGTCTGTTGCACCACAGTACATATATTGTTGTTCCCAAAGGTTTACTTATAACATTCACAGCACCACTTATTTTTTTTCCTTTCCCCCCATTGTCATTTCTGTACAGATTTAATACAACAGAAACATGGCTTCCACTGGGAGCTACAGGTAGAGTAGTTCCAAAGTTCTCTATAATTGGTGTCTGCCATGGCTGCTCGCAGTAAGTTATGTAAATCACAGCAAGGACCCACAACCCCTAAAGGCATGAATATTTTTTTTCATTCGGTGCAGAGGATAACTACAGAATCTTAGTAATAGTCCCCTCTGCATCAGGGATCTCCTTACCAGGCGAAGTCAAGGTCTAGATACTGGTCATGTCAATTCTGCAATTTAAATCCTACTGTTAAAGATGATTTGGTAGGCATTACAGCAGGTCAAGGCATTAAAGGCAATACTAATTTTTAGAATGTGTTTTGCCTTCACAGCTCTTGCAAATCCACCTGCTATTGTTTACATCCACTGTAGTAATTCTAGAAAACCACAGATTTGAATACTTTTTTATTTATTTCTGTAAAAACTCTGTAAATCAAAATGATATGAGGGGCTGTTGGGTTTAATTATAAAAATGGAGGAATAATTCCATTGATTTTCTAGTGATGTATTTCAGTTCAAGTCACGTCTTCCAAGTGATCGTATGTGAGGTTACTATTAAATCTGTTTCCTTTAAAATAGCACTGCAAGTGTGAGAATTTTTAGCCTAAATTCAATATGTCAACTTCTGTCTTCTTATCATATTTTATTTCTCCCACAAATCTTGTGTTCATGGGTCATATACACCAGTTTATGCACTATCTATTCAGTAACTGAATGGATCCTTAAAACGTAGTAGTTGTCTACTTCTATTATCAGGAAAAAAAGATTTCCTGAAATAAAATACTAGTTCATAGTTCTACCTTGATTAGAAAACATCATGATGTCCTTTGGCAAAACATGTACAAAAAAAAAAAAAAAGGATAAATGTTTTTAAAGATAGTTAAATCTGATCGTTCTGCTGCAGCTACCAGCAAGAATTCTGACAAAGAAAAATCTCCTTTGAGCTTGACTTTGCATATAAACCCCACCAGACTGAATCTTAATCTAATCTAATAACTTGTCTTATTTTACCTCCACTCCTTTTCATCTACTTACTCAGGAAAGCTAGGCTCAGAATCTGTATCTGGTTTTCACTGAGCACCTACATTTCTTTTGTTTGTTTGTGGGGGTTTTTTTTAAGAATATAAAGTAAATGCACACTATTCACACACAATATAGTATTAAATGTACACCCAGGCATATATACACACATTCACTTTAAGAAGCACACACGGTTTTTCAAGGAAATCAGGTTTCTTAACAACATGGTGTTAGGTGGTGATATGTACCTTAAGCATGTGTTTTCCAGCACCTGTTTTGCTTTGGGCTGTAACACCTGCACTGTGTCCCTTGCTGGGGCACACGGTGTAAGTGGGAATACAAGGACATGGCTGAAACACCAAGCACCCCGTTCTGGGACAGCCGTCAGCGCACCCAGTTCCCCTCAAGGCTTGAAGGAAGCAGAATTATGACAGAGAAACAGACTCCCAGGAGGATTCCAGTGAGGAAATAAAAGTGACTTAAAGCCTCTGCCCCTGAACGGATCAGGGCCCCGCATGGTGTAGCCCCAAGTGTACAGAAGAATACCAGCCACTGATGCAGCCCAGGCTTAGTAAATTATTTTTCCATCAATTACAAAAGGCACCTACTCAGCCCTGTTTTTCATCCCTCTACCAGCTAGACAGATGGAAGAATAGAAAAGTTAGTGGCTGGTACTATCGGCTAGTACCAATTCAGTGGTTCAGTGCTTCAAATGTCTCTGTTCTCTATCATCTCAGAGGTAAACGTGAGCTATAATCATCCATGTGTCATGCTCAGCTAAGCTGGCTATCGGCAGAAACAGCATGCAATTGAAATTTTGCCCAGCCTTAATCAATGGACTGTGTCCTCATGGAACAAGCGATAGCTGCTTCTGGCAGAGACAGGCAACTGCAGAAATCTCCTTCCTCTATGACATATGATAGAAAGTTTTTAGATTACAACTGTTGCATAAAATAATGCAAATAAACTATATTTTCACTTGAAAAGCATTGTCTGGAAAGGCCAGCAAGATCTATTCAAGCCATAACGGATGCACACAGCTCCTGACCTTCATAGATTTTTCATATTGCAAAAATGTACAATTCATTTGTCTATTATTGATAAAACTTGTTTAAGGCTCCTGCAAGCTCTCAAATGGCTTAAAAAAAATATGAAAACTATTATTATTTTACTTCAGTTAGCCAAAATCAAGCTGTTCTACTACAATTCCCACTCTCCCTTGAGGCCCCTGAACTCTGAATGTGCAGTGTCTGGAATACTCACTCCCTACTGTAACATGAACCCAAAGATAGAGCAAAGAGTACCTATTTTTCCAAGTGATTCAAGACTCCTAATTGTAGTTTAAGTTTTGGCTAGTTAGGACAGAATCCAAAAGCTTTCTGCAGGCTGAAGTAATTTTGGTCTGGAAAATATTATTGGGGAATGGGTGAAAAAAGGAAATCAGCTTTATAAAAATGTTGCATCACTCTGGGTTATGTCAGATGAGTTACGATAAGGTACACTGTGTCTGACATGAAGAATCACATTAACTTAAAAATAAAATAAAAACTAAAATGGGTTTGGTTGTGGGCTGGGTTTTTTCCCCCAAACTCTGGTATGCCTAATTTCAGTTACTGGAACCATGTTTTCTACCTTCTTTTTATGGCCTTTTTTATGAAAGGTAGCTGGTACTAACAAAAAATTTTGGAATCGTTCAAAACTTTTCACAGTTAATTAGTAATGCATGTAGCAAAACACCCGCCCTACCTCTGGGCCTTGGGGGTTGCCCTGGTTCACTTGTAACTGATTTATTTTTTAAGGTTGTCTGGCACATCTCCACCCCAGCTGCTTCCAAGAAATTTCACCCAGCATCAGCTGGGAAAGATCAGCTTCACATGCTGACATACAGAGGCGGTCGTAGGAATATTGGGGCCTCTGGTGGGAGGCGTCAATGGGAATCTTTGCTCTTTTTGCTGATCCAGGGTTACAGCATCTGCCACCATACAGGACTTTTTGTTGGCATTTTCCTTGAAAGAACACTCACCTGATCACCACAATATGTTTTCCTTCAATCAGAAACAAAAGTGTTATCTTTACCAGATTTGTAGCTCATTATGTAAGGTGATAGTTTTTACAGACATCCACAACCATTGGTGATGACTTATGAGCCACCAAAAAAAATGTGCTATTTTATAGACTGCTTACATTTTACAGAACACAAAAGAGTTTAGAGAATGATTCTGATATCTTTCCTTCTGTCAGAGTAACAGCTTATTCTGCAAGTCTACTGCAGAAGCTGATGGCCACAAATCCTAACCCTTTTCCTAGGGGTGCATGGCTTTTTTTTTTGTGATTTTTTTTTTATTCAGAACTGCCATGTTCCCTCCTTCATAATCCTTTCTTTTAGGTTGCAAATTAATTTTGTTACTAGCCTTCTTCCATATGCTCCATCTGATGTCCTTCTATTAATTTTTAAGAGCGTCTGAAACAAGAGCATCTTATCATTTACACAGAATACCGTTTTTTTAAAAAATATAATATCTAATTGAGTCCATTAGTAAAGGAACAAAGGATTTCTAATTTTAACATACAGAACCTGACTCTGCTTAAATTCAGATGCAGTACACAAAGCCACTCACTGTAAGATACAGGCTGCCAGTGAGTTCTACCTCTGGATTCACATTTCCAAATTTGTGTAGGGAGCTGAAAGTTTGAAAGATTTTCATCTGTTAGTCATGGGCTTGGTTTGATCCAAAGTTGAGAGTATCCAACGGGAAATTCCATGGTTCGTTCTTTCTTTTCCAAACTTCAACAGCCTTTTTCTTCACATGCATAGTTTTGGAACAGAAATACAGAACTTATTTTCTTTTTCAGAAATGGAGGCAATAACAAAAAAAAAAGCAGAACCGTAACCTCAGCACTATGAAGAAAACTGGGTACTGATAGATCATCAGACCTTTGATTAAAACAATATTCTTAGAATTTTTTTTTCCCAGCTAGATAAACTGAGCAAGATCCCCACAGTTTTGCTATGCAACATTACTCAGTTTAACTGTTACTTTATATTCGCCTGTGTTCAGATGCTTATAGCGAGAGAACATTCCCAACCCTCACAGAGACAGACTGTATTTTGTTAGGATAGCACACTTGCTATGTTCCATGCAGCTCAGCACCATTAAGCTCCTGGGTCTAGCATTTGCTGCCTGCTGCCAGGATTGATATCTTAGTATTCTCTTCCTAGTCTATGGTTACATTTAAAGAATTAAATGATCATTCAGAAAGTTGGCTTCAGTTTATGAGCTGTTAAACCTAAGAGAGACACAGTACGTCAAAATGAAAAGACATAGTCAAAGTTATAATAATTAATGTTAACTTCATCGTCAGAATCTTTATCACTTGGCAGATAATGTGCACCCACTCCTGTTAAAATAATTTTACTCATATCTAAAAAAATTATTTTTTGTGGAGCACCCTGGTGATCCCTTGGTATTGTTTTGTGCTTTGTGAGAAGGTGGACTGAGAACTCTGGAGACAGAAATCTTGCATTTATATCCCTGGTATATCTGGCACTGACAGATGAAGTGAAATTGTCCCCACACTACCCCATTAGCAGAACCCAGGCTGGATTTGGAGGAGGCTGAGTGACAGCTCAGCTGTTGTGCCCTTTCCATTCTTTTCCCAGTCATTTGAGACCATCAAGAAAGGAGACTGGTAAGATCAAATGAAATAGTGGTTGAGCCATATAGACACCCATTCTCTGGGATCCTGGCAGGAGCCACTACCTCCCTTCACACTTCTAAAGAGACATCTGATGAGAGCAGAAATTCCCAAGTGTCTGCAGGCTAGACCTGGCTATCTGGGCTGTTTGGAAAGCTCTTTCCCAAACATGACTTCTTCTTTGTAAAAATAATTCCCTACCCAGGAGTCTTATATAAGAATTTCATTGGTCATAACAAAGTTTTCTGTGTGTCTCCAGAAAAGCTCAAAGCCATGTTTGTTCTTCATAAATTAAAAAAAAAAGCTAATAATTGTCTAATACTAATGTTAATTTGTATTGCTACCAGCATTGCCTCTTATTGTGCTGTCACTCCTGTTCTCCTTATATTACCTGTAATTTTTTTTTCTATCATTTTAGTTTTTTTCACCTAGTATTTGGCATACGGGTCCAAAGTTCAGGCAAATATAACAATCAGTTGAGAAATACTCACCAGACAAGTATTCATGCACTCTTGTATCACCTGACATATGGTGAACAAGCTGATGAATGACTCAGGATTTAAATGGTAATTACCATTCATCATTATAATAGACTTGCTAATTCATAAATTCTTGGTAAGCCAATTTTCTGTAAAAAGGTTAATAATAAGAATGGAAAAGAAAGAAAAAATAGCCGTAGTGTGATAAAAAATGTAAAAGCTAGAATATCTTCACCACCACATATCCCTTCCAATGATTGAGTAGTTTTGCACCAAAGTGCTTATTGATGCAATACCACTTGCTGTACCAGGGCTCTGATGGAAACTAAGGTAGACAGAAAAATCCTGGACCTAACTGCTCAAGGAGGAGGCTAAGGTGTGTCAGACAAAGAGAAAGGAACTAAGAGAGTCACACGTAGCAAAGGCAGGCAGGATCCCCCTCACTCATTTCCTAGTTTAATAGAACAAAGTCATGTTCTCAGAACTGCTCACAACACTCAGTGTAGGGGAACTCTATGGGAATGTTCCTGGGACTCATAAGTCATGCGGTGAGAAATGCACTGAGCCAGCTGTCACACCTGATCTGAACCGCTCTTGCTGCCAATGCCCTCATTGATTATTCTACTACTATCAGTTCTTCTGAGCAAAAGAAACACAAAGTCGTTCCTGCTTTGGTTATTTTTTTTTTTTTTAAGTGAAAAATATGTCTTTCCACATTTTATGTTTTTGTTTTGTTTTGTTTTTGTTTTTTGGGGGGTGTGTTTTTTTGTGGTTTTGTTTTTGTTTTTTTGTTTTGTTTTGTTTTGTTTTTTTCTGGAAGAGCACTGTGAACATAATTTACAAATGCTCTGGAAAACAACAGGGTAAGCTGGAAAGAACACATATAGAGGCCACACTTAAATTCTATATATCCAGTGCTCAATACAGCATTTATTCCTTCACCAGATAATCTACATAAGTGCACACAAATGCAAATGTTCATTCCACCTCTAATCCTCCTGTAGCCACATCTTTTTATCACATGAGGCCAATACAGGAAAGACTTTATTGCCTCACCAAGGCATGTAGTTTCTCTATCCGTCTACATCCTCCTACTCTTTGCCTGAGCAACATAGATGTAGAACCTACCCTAAATTGTACAGTGGATGTACTTTTTACTTTTTACTTTTACTTTTTACTTCAGATGCATAAGACAAAGGAGGCCAGGGATGGGGAAAATAGGCATCTATTTGCAAGGGACTGAGGGGCAAGAGGAACAGAGAATAATAAAAATGATGTATGGAAACTCAGTGCCCTTTGCCCTCACCTCTCCATACTGTTATGGTCATACAGGGGAAACCTAAGAGATATCCACATTCAAGGGAATTAAGTACTCAAGTTTAAGTGGAATTTTTGGTTGTTTTAACCTGCATTTGGAACCACGCATGGAAACTTGCCTTTTCAAACTATTGCACAGTAGGTACCATGATGGCTGGACAGATATTGGTTATTTGAGAATACAGTATTTGGAAAGGAAAAATATCAGCCCAAATCTATTGTGCACTGCATAACACCATACCGGGGTTATGAATAAAGATAACATTTACTCCAATGTACTGTACGTTCAGAAAAGTTTATAATGTGGGTAATTTCACTGACTGTTTTTCTGAAAAAAAAAAAAACCAACAACAACAACAAAAACTCTTCTAGCAACAGCATATGAAATTCCAGCCAAACCAGACCCTCTTTTGCATGCATTTTCTCATTCTCCCTTTCTTTGTCTCTCTTGCACACACACATTTTAAAGTTTAAGGGCTGATTTAAATTTAAAAACAGATGTTAAAAACTGATCTAAACCTCAAATTCAGGGGACTTTTTTCGAAACCAACAAAAGTTCAAAGATATGTTTAGAGCTCCAGATATTGGTCCAGATTCTTAACTATGAAAAGAAGAATGTAAAGCATTAAAGTTTACCCTGCATGAGGACTGGTTTTCAGAGTGTGTTTATATTTGGAACTTCGGATAATTTGCAAAAGCTTATGCCAGTTGCACTGGTTATAACAATTAGGCAGTGCAGAGAATATAAAAGGCAGAGTAAGAAGGTATCTATGCCCTTTTTATTCTTATTTGCTTGACAGTACATAACAGTAGAAGTGCATAAAGCAAAACTGAAAGCATATGATACAAGTTAAAAAGAGAACTCAAATACAGAAGCAAGGCAGTTAAGGCATCATTCTCAAGGGGATAGGTTCAGGCCTAATATTAAGATACAACTACATTTCAAGTTACAAAATCAAGTTAAATGAAGTTTCAGAATACAGTACAGGTTTCTTTATTACAAAAATGATCAAATTAATTTGCAGTGGCAGTAAAATAATTTTAACACTGGATTTCAGAAAAAGAATGCCAAGCCTCTCTATATTTGCCTGACTTTTGTTCTAGGTTTTATGTATGCTAAACCAAAAGCTTAAAACATATAGTTTGAAATACCACGATTATCAAGAATCACTGCATTTTTTTGTTTTCTTGGGGATACAAAGCATAAGAAAAGGTCAGCTGCAAAGAGAAGTTAAATTGGAGTAGAATGAATCATAATGCTTTTGCTCAACCAACTACACAATCAAAGGATAAAGATTCCACTGAACAATTTAGTATCTAACTTCCCTAACTAACCTCTTGGCATAAATCAAAACAATTCATTTTATAGTTAAAAGCTAATCTTAGCATTGGGGATAAAGAGAAAGGAAGAGAACAGCACAGATAGCCGTGAACTATATATACAAGTAAGGTCATACATCCAAAAACTCCTGTGATGTCACAGTAAGCACAACAGTAAAGCTCTGTTGGAGTTTGAAGTCATGGGGATGTGTTTGGACTCAGTTTACTTGTACCGTGCTTTTTGTTCCTGGTTATTATATGTAAAATACCCTCTATGGCTACTAGGAAGAATATATCCCCTTGCTGACCTGTATTTTGATTTCTTGGAAAGCTCAGATTATTGAAGATTCTCTATGACTGAATGAGAGCATTAAGGTTTGACATTTACATCACAGTTTCAGGGTTCAGCTGCTATTACTGAACAGTGGGATACAGAAACGATGAACTGATGTTAGTACATAGGCCCATGTGGTTGCCATTAGATGCTTGAAAACCTGCTTTAAAGTGACTTATTGACTAGCTTTACTGTTTTCAGGGTTAAATTCTAAAAGTGGCCAAAAATTTTCCAGAGGTTGAACACTTGCAACTCTCATGAATTTACTGCTAAACATGTTATTGAAGCTGATGGAATATGAATGTAAAGATTTGGCCTTGAAGTCTGTGTTGCTCTTATGGAAATTTTGAGAAATGAACATGAAGCTGTGTGATCTTAGGAATGTTTAAGGTTTTATATCACTACTTTTCCTATGCTTTCACTGTAAAATAGTATATTGCTTTTGATGGCTATTTTTTTTTTTTAAACAGATGTGTATTTTTCTTTGTAATAAGTTGGTTTACTTACTGATATTTTGGAAGGAGAAATTAGCACAAGTATATCTATCTGTAGAAACAGTTCTTATTTGCCCCACAGTGGCCAAAATCGGTGGTTTGCCCTTTATCACAACCATCAAAAAATTATTTTTATGTCACTGTAGAAACCTGTCATTATTTCACCTACTGTTTGTGCAGCCCTGCCCCAAAAAGGCTAAAACAGAACAAGAAGTGTTACAATCAAGGTGAAGATCATGACCATAGGAATGGAAGAATTTCATGTAAGAGAGATGGGACAGAGTAAGAAAAGGGAGATTGCAGAGGAAGAGGGTATTCCATGTCATAAATGGCACGATGAAAGGGAATACAGAACAATTGCTGACCATGATTCCTACCAAAAGAAGTGAAGAGATCAAGTAGAGATTTAAAAGACCAAACTAAATACTCTTTTATTTAATGTGTATAATTAAGTCAGGGAACTCATTGCCATAGGATGTTGTGAAGACCAAATGTCTAATAAATCCATAAAATGTCTAATAGTTTTGTGAAATTAAGAACTGTGGGGTCTATTAACTATAGTGATGTACACACTGCATGCTGGTCAGGAAATCCCCCAATCATGAGTTACAAGACAAGGAAAAGGTTCCAAAGCCATTGTCACTCTGCCCATTCCTTGCTCATGGATATTTTTGGAAGTCCCTGTCTAGTTATTTTCAGATGAGATGTCCTGGACTACATGGATACTTAGCCTGATGCTTAGCAAATTTTATGTTCTTATATTCTCAAAGCTATAACTTTTTTGAGTTTTCTTTGCGTAACATATAGCCTAGACATAATTTGTCAAAAACTCCCATTTATGCTGACTGTTCCTATGAAAAAGCTATACTATAAAGTTTGTAAAAAAAAACATTCTTTTTATTGTGTACCTAGTGTGGCATAGTCCATCTCATTGCGCTCGTGTTTGTAAGATATCTGGGCTGCAGCACAGGTCAGCACTTAGCACATACATTTTCTGTATTGCCACTAGCTATTATTGTCTGGTGGAAATACAGAGCATATAAACATATATGAACCATAGCCACATAAAAAGTGCAATACATGTGAGTTCAGCCCACATAAGGTCCAAGGAAAAATGTTCAAGGAAATAAACACTAGGAAGGAAAAAAGACCCTAAAGAGGGCAAAGGTTATATATTAAATTAAGGGTGTTCTTGGCTTCTGTGTCTGAGGATCAAGACGGATGTAATTGGATGCAAATTCTGCAACTAACTTCCAGATATATTATACAAGTCCTGTATGTCTTGTGTTTTTTTGCATTGCAAAAGCAGCTGATACAGGTCAGGGATTGTCAGCAGTATTGTCCATGCTGCTCACACTCTGTGGCCCACCATCACCCTCAGACAATGCACAGGTTCAGGAGGCTGTCTTTTGGGAGCAGTATCTGTCATGTGGGCACCCTGTTTTGGCAGGAAGAAGATTCAGGCACATGGACATGACATTTATTTGCCTTTCAGAGCCTAAAGAAGACCTATTATACATAACTGTTCAGGAACAGCCTCTGACTACTGTAGAGAGGTATCATTCCAGGTGCTAATTACTTGAAAAACATTTGTGTCTCTCTAGTTTTTGCAATTATATGTTGACATCATACAGAAAGCCTTGTGAAAATGCATTGTTTTGTGTGTGCTGAATATCATAGGTGATTGTAGCAATTTTTCCCAACTTTAACATCTGTTAGTCTCTGATAGTGCTAACTGGCTTTTACTGGCAGAGCCTTCTGACTCTTTAAAACATCATTGGCATGAGGGAAAGCAAGCCATGTGGAACATTTTTGGGCAGCGCAAGCATATGGTGTGGTGCAGGCTGCAGAATGCAGTGCTGGTGTTCTTCCTGATGTTGGTCTTTTAGTCGGATGTGGCTGTTTAACACTGATGTGTACATTTCTTGGAGAACTGCAATGAAGCCTTTTCCAAAAACTGCCAGCCCCACACCTTGTTCAGTCACTGTGAAATAAAGTATTTTTGGCTTTGAGATTTTTGGGCCAAGCATGAATATTATTTCATTTTAATAAGGAATCAAAGGTAGATATAAACTGTCTCTCACTGCAAAGAAGCAACCATTTTCAGGCACACCTTGACACTTACTGAGACAGAAATCTTCCCATGGCGTTTTCTTCTTGCTCAAGGTCAGATACCTTTCACAGTAGTCACACCATCTAGAAGATTTACTATTGGTTATAAAAAAAGCAGTGAAATATAGGTTTATTCTTGGTGCCTGGAGGTGGGCTTGGTGGTGTAACTCGTCTATAAATAATAAAAGTAAATATCCATGCATGAATACTTCGAGGCATAATGCATGTACTAAACACACAGTATATGTACCATCAAGTATTTCAGAAATATCTAATATATTCTGAAATATGTATTCTGCTTTTTTTCTTCACTCCATAAACTGAGTACATGTCTCTGGAGCCATGTGTCTGCACTCAGGGTTTAGTCATGTGCTACCAAATCACCTGCATGTGGAAACACAGAATCATCCATCGCATAAGCCACTTGCTCTGTGGATCTATAGCCATGAATGGCAGCATTTCTGGCTAGTTTACCATTACCTTCTTGTCTCTTCTCTTCCCTCCCATGCAGATTTGTGAGGGACTAACACAGGCCCCACTAGCTTATTTAACATGTCAGCCAGGAAAGTTGAGCTCTCATGGAAAAGGAAGAGGGAACAAACCACACTCAGCAAAACATTGGCCAAGTTTACATTTCCCACGGACTAAGGAAGGAGAAGTCAAGTTAACCAAAGCTGCCAATGCAGCTCATTATGAGAAAGGATGCAGATGAAGGGAATGAACCCTCAAATGACAGCTATGTTCTCTTCTGTCTTTCAGCACCAGAGTTTAGAGAAATGCTAGATGCACATTAAGATTTCAGGAGAGAAGATATTTTGGAGACATACTTATTTTGGAAGGTTGTGGATGTCATTTTGGTTAGAAAATTACATAGCAATGAACTAACTTTAGTGTAGAAAAATTCTTATTACTGTTTTTTTGTTTGTTTTTCTGTGTTGATCTCAAACACACAATGGTTATTCCCTTGTGGGGTAAATCAGTAATGTATACTACTTGGGTTTGGCTGACAAAAGTGCTTCAGCAAATATTTCATCCTATTCCTGCACTGTTTGTCTTGGTTTTGAGCATTGACTTCATAGTCCACATTGAATAACCAGTGTTGTGCTTAATTCATACACAAGTAAAGAGAACTTTCAAGGCAGGACTTAAGCAGAGAAGCAGTTCTTTGTGGAGTAGCTACACATTTCTGCATACATTTGCAGGAATGTTCCTTTTCAACCAAGACAGATCAGATATCTGATGGTATCTGGTTGCATATTCATGTAGGTCTCAGAGATCTATATGTAGAGTCATGTTCTGCAAAGGCATCATCATAGTTTGGGGCCTTCAGCCTGGTTCTCAAGGGTGATCACTGTGCTTAGTGCCCATTCCTGGGAAATAAAATTGCTGTGTTCTGTCCTGAAAAAGGCCATGCCTTTGTGCCTCTGATAGCATGGCAAAACTGAAAGGAGGATCTCTTAACTGTTCAAAGAAATGGTGCATAAACCTTTATTTATACTTTCTTCAAAGAACCAATTTGAGCCAAATTCTCCAGTGCTTCTTTAGGTGATTCATCATGTTTGACTCTAATTACATCTAGGATGTCAAAACTAAGGATGTCCAGATAAGTCAGTTCCATTCTACCTTGTGAAGCTTGAGTGCCTCTCTCTGTTTTTCTCAGAAAGAAGAGCTCTACATATTGCCCTACAATGCTTTGTTTCTGAAAGCCTGCCCAAACAGCTATTTCAACACAGGAAGTACCTGATAACACAGGATCTGAAAATCAACCTGAATATAGTTTTAATTCAAAATATCTGGTAATCACAGTAGCTGATAGTTTTAAATTATGACCCATGTCTCTAATGAGGACTAAGGTATGAAGGGCATGTGCATGATGGTTTAGGTTAGTACAGATGATGTTGCAGTTGTGTTGTAGTTCTGGTGATTTTCTCCAACCCCCTCCCCCTCCTTTTTTTTATGAACTTTGGGTCTTCCTACAAAAAGGTGTGTGAAACCACTGATAACACCGTTAAATTTTTGCTGGCAGGTCTGTTGAAGGTCAAAAAACATTTCATAAATTATGGATAAGTAAGCATAACCTAATATTTCTCAGTTTTCTGCAACCTTGCTCCCAAAGATCTCCAAACACTTTACAGGTGTGATTTCAGTGTCACTATATCCCCAGTTCATTGTCTGGTACAAGGGAACAGTTGAGCAAGTATGCCTTCTTCTCTGAAGTGCAAAGCACCTGTAACACAAAGAAGTGAGAGATATGAAAGTTCAGTTTCTTTGAAGATAAGCCTGTCTTTAGATGATATGATCAATGTAATCAAGACCAGTTAAGTATGTAACCATCTGTTTAAATTTAAGCTCTGAATAGCTGTAATAGCCCAGATTCTCAAGGTACTATAGCATATAACTCCTGTTGGAGACAAGGCAGCTCTGCTTCTGGGAACCTGCTGTTGTTTGGAATACGACAACACCCAGTGCCCCAAGACAAGCACTGCCTCAGGCATCTCCTCTTCCATTAAAACTGGACCAAGTTTTTTACTGGCTAGGACAGTAGATGGCTGTTTCATTTGCGACAGGCCACACCACAGGAGATCCGTGGCCAGATAACACTACAGCTTTTGTAAAGGCTTCAGAATTAGTCACACAGTTGTCAGCAATTGGGAACAGCATCTGCAAGGTCACAATTTCGCATGACAGTCTGGTTCCTAAGGCTGTTTTGGTCATTTGGCCCAAACGCATCAACAGAAAGTACAGAAAATATAGGGAAGGAGAGGCAAAGGAAAACAAGTTTCTTTACATGTTGCTCCAGGGTATTATGGAGTCTTTTGTGCCTCCTCTTCTCTTCAGAGAGTGGAAAACTGACCCAGCTCAAGGAGACCTATCACAACCAGGGAAACCTTCTGGAGCTCCATAACATAAAATACACAGAAAACCCCAGAAGTTTGCAATGTTATTTCAGAGACTGGAAATAATTTTCCTGTGATGGCGCAGGTACAGAAATAAAATGCTCTGTGTATTCTTTATGTTGCTGTATATTTTGAGAGATTTGAGGTCACCCTCAAAGGGGGAATTTCTCTTATGAGTTAGGCCTGAATGATTTTTCTTAAAATTAATAAATAAGAAATGAAAGAGGAGCTTGCTTTTCCAATATGCAAGTTGTAAAATCTATTTGTTTAGGGTTTTTTTATATTGGTTATTACTTTTTTGGTGTTTTAAGTTCTTAGACAACTAAAAGGATTTAAACAGAATTTCTAGTTTTGGTTCAATAAGTTTGTAAAGAAGAGCTTTAGCAATCACAGTGCCAATTCAAACTTACTTCCTACTAAAGAGCAAAACCAAGGAATGCTTGACTTTTCTGGTTTAAATTCTTCATTAAAAAGTAGAAGTTTAAATTGGCAGGGAAACTGCTGTTTAAGCTGCTAGTACACCAACATCAGAGAAAGCTGAGTTTTAGGCCTTGGTAGTCTGCCAGGTACTGTACTGCATATAGCCAAGATAAAGACAGAAATAATAATAAAAAAAAAAAAAAGATGTGCTGAGATAAGTTTTATTTAGCCTTTGTTGCCTTAATGGATTTGCTGTAAATAAATAAAAGTTTACTAAATATCTCTAGAGGCAATAACCAATAGACTTTCAAAGTCTGTCAGTATCACACTAGATGGCAAGTCCAAAAAATGATAGCATACAATTGCAAAACACAATCTTGTTTGGTCATATGATTGGCATACATTTCTGTAGGACTAGTCCTTATAACTTACTTAAAGCTCTGCTTATGTGTAATAGACCTTTTTACTCATGAGCGAAATAATTATGTACAGTATTACACCACTTAGCTCTCTTAAAAGTTATAGCATCAGGATCCTGATGCTGCAGTTTGGCATTTCAACTATAAAAATGGAGTTTTCACATTTAATATCTCAGCCACTCTGGATCCTATCCACCTAAAACTTGGCAGGGAGGTCTGTCTGTCCAGATGATTTTTGTAATAGTTTAAAATTAGTTAGGCCTTTACTAGCTGTAGAATAGCCAAGAAGTATTTTGGACCTAGTTATAGATTTTTTTAAGTGGTCATAATTACAAAATGATTCTGTTAAAAAAAAAAAAAAAAAAAAAGACAATATGCTACTTGTGGCCAATTTTTGTAGACTCCTGCACTTTGGGTTTTGAAGCAAAAAGGTAGTGCTTTAGAACACCCCAAAGACAAACCATGAAAATCAAATATTGACCCTTGGGGCAAAGGAATCCTCCAGCAAACTTTACCAGTTCCACTTTACCTAGGCAGCCAGAGTGGTCAAAAGAAAACACTTAACCGAAGTTTAAAAACGACATTCTCTTGCACCACAGTGTGTCAGTCTTGTTTTTTTTGCTGTGCCTATGTAGGTGACATCTATGGGGCAAGACAAGAGCTTCCACACTGGTGTGGCCAGTGATGCACCATCAAACTTTCTCATGAGTCACTGTGCACTCTCATCATCAGTCTTTTAAATCAAGACTTGTTATAAACCCGTCTGACTCTGGGGAGTTGGCTTCATAGTCCAGCGCTTTACTTCAAACCAGAGTCTGGGATTCAAGAAGAGCAAGTTTTGCTGTGGGCCTCAAGATGGCCATACAAAAAATTAACCATAACATCAGCTGTTCCTGTGCCTGAATAGTCAGAATGAACAGTCAACCTGAAATATTGTAGATCACCAGTCCCTAGAGTCTCTGATAGTTTGGCAGTAGAAATAAGAAAAAAAAGTCTTCTGCTTTGTTACTCACCAGGTAAATCATGCAGATTTAGAACACAGGCATTTTTAATAGACTAGATTAAGGAGAGGATCCTAATCCAACTGAAGCCTATAATAGTATTTATAGTCAAAGATATGCATATCACAGTTTCTTTGATTCACTGTTGGAATGGAAAAATTGAGACCAGGTTAAAAAGAAAAAGCGAAACTCAAACTAAACCATAACATACTCAGTTTTGTTTAGAGAGGTTTTTAAGTTTGCTTTATTAAATAAAAAAGTAAATTTAAGTTTGCAATGTCATTTCAAAAAAGAACAAATCCAAATGCTGCAATTAGAACATGTCTAAGCAAATGTTTTACCTAGAATTTTTTTTTCTCCTCCAAGTAAACAGTAAAAATCCAATATAATTTCACAAGTTATTTTCATTAACTCATATCTACATTATTTTGTGATTTAAAAATTATTTTAAAATAAACCTGAATTTATCCCTGCTTTTATGGATTTTCGGGCTTTCCATGGATTTCATGTCTAGGCACTAGCAAAGAGTACGTTTTTTAAAAGTCTGTTACACTGCTAATTCACTGTTCCAAGTGTACTTACTGTCTAAAAATATATGCCTATTTTTTCTTTATTTTTTCTACTGTATTTTACTCTGAGGTGCTTGTGTTAAAAAACATTTGACTGAAAGAAAATTGGTTGAATGATCTGTCCATCAGATCATATCAGGGTCATGTTTCTTATTAGTTAAAGAAAATATATATTTATCATCAGGCAAAGATAGTCCTCTGGGCTGCCACCATGGTGTTAGCACATTGCTGTTACAGTTTTCCATATGAACAGAGTTAAAGCCAGTACTGAAGTCTTATACCCAAGATAGAATTACCACAGTAATATCGATGTCATCATCTCTTTCCACGCACATGACATCTAAGCAATGTATTTACTAATATCACTGCAGACTTCAGTGTAGACTCCCTCTTACTTTCCTATCTTGGATTTAAAAGCCTTCTATTAGCAAAACAAGATCCCAACTGGAATGAGATTATAGTGCAATAATCCGGTTCAGAACATTGTGCCATGATTTTAGCAGCATGCAAGAAACTCCCTCTGCTCCTGGGCTTAACGAAATTTGAACTTATTATATGGTTCAGCATGGTTTCTGGAAGACAACCAATAAGTATGGGAGGTTTGCAGTTGAAGCAAGGGGCTTGTCTGCCAGGATTTGACTCTCTCGAGGAAAGCTAACTGCAGGGCCAGATCTTTTCTTTTCATTGGATATAAAATAGCTATGCTCATAGCAGTATTTACTGGTGACGGCAGCCTGTGATAGAGCTATGTCGTTCCAGCAATACTTTAACCAGAGAATATCCAGTAATGACTGTAGCTGTGTACTTACTCGATGGTGCTTTGAATTCAAGAATGGGCACTTGACTGCAACAGTGCATTTAAATGTGGAAATCCAACCATTGAGTAAAAATCACATGTACACCTTTCTAGGTGTTACTTTATGTGAAATTATAATATGGAGCTATCCTAGAATGAAAAAAAGAAAAGATGTGTACCTGCACACAACTGCTTGTTCTATTTTTCAGGCTAGCAGCTTAGCTGTAACATTTGTGCATTAGCTAAATAACATCTCAAGGGGAGATGGAGATAGTACCTTGATGTCTCCTGATTGTACGTGTGTGAGTTTGTGCTCTCAAAGGATGGTCCTTAAAAAACTCCCTGCTGGAAGCTATTGTGCATATTGTAAAAGGACTGTTGCTAAGTGCCAATTGAGCTAGTACTGTATACTTGCCATTTTAAAAGAAGATTTCATACCACTTGATTATGTTAAATAGAAATGTTTGAAATTTAAACTGAATTACATCAAAATGGCACAGTAGTTATATGTCTAAAGAGCTGCTTCTGCTCTCCTAACTAATGTCAATCCCTTCTGGTAGACGATTTTATGTAAAACTGTGACAGAGTATATTACAGGTGAAGTTTAGAGAGCCTTGATATAAAGAAGTCATAAATAAATACTACCATAAAGCCAGACTTGTGTTTGTCTTAATAAGCAAAAACTCCTTTACAGCAAAGTACTGTCCTTAGCCAAAAGGAGATAACATTTTTTAAGGTCAGAACTTTATCTTTAGCCTTTAGGTTGCACTAGGGTGTTACAGGTTTTTCTGTGTAGATGATGATTATGTATGGGAATGCAGTGGACTCCAGTAATACAATCTAGAGAAAACATTTAGGAGAAATAATGCAGAAATTACCTCAAGATCATCTTACAAAGAACAAAAAGAAATAATAATTTCAACAATAGCTGGTCAACATGAGCATCTGACTGGAACCAGAAAACCAAGATTGTTATCAGGTAGATGGGACATAAGTGAATGATATAATACAAACAACTGGGAATTTTTTTTTTTCTTCTTCCCCCCCCCCTTTTTTTTTTTTTGTTTGTTTGGTTGGTTGGTTGGTTTTTTTGATAGTTTTGTTTTGGGGTTTTTTGTTTGTTTGTTTGTTTGTTGTTTGTTGTTGTGTTTTTAATGGAAATGAAATGGGCACCTATTCTACATGTACAAATAGTATTTTTATGATTAATAACTGATTACATGCAGAGATGGGCAAAAATTATGTATTACTTTAAAAAAAACTAGTTCAGGAATTATGAATTTGAGAGAAATGTGTTAAGTAGTTCTTAGGGAGGAAACAAAAGAAAAACTCAGATACAGTTGAAGTAATTTTAGTACTATTTCCACAAGATACTCTTCTAAGTTTTCATTTTGAATTTTTGTCTTTTTTTTTTTTTTTGAAGAAACAAAATTCAGGTAAATTAAATACTTATTTTTGTTAAAAAAATACATTTCAATACATACCAGACAAAACTGGGGGGAAGGTACTGTCTGGGTTTTTTGCAAGGACTTTATATTTCAGGTGGTCTGGAAAATCTAAAATGTATTACTTTATTTAGGGACTGGAGAGAAAAGTAAATCATTTAAACTGTTTAAATAACAGGCCAGGTGCACCAAATATGCTGTTACCCATTCTGGAATAGTATTTTATCTTACACTGTGATGACATGTTCAGCCAACCACTCCCCCACCCACCCTATCCTCTCACAATCAGTCTGATATTTCTCTTGGAAGGCAACAGATAATTTCCCTAACGAAAGAGCAATGGCACTTTCATGCATTTAACTCATCCTCCTGTGATGTCACCACAATGAGATGGTTAATGCGTTCTGATGGAAATGATAACCTGCCCACCAGTTTCATTCACAGAACATACTGGTCTGCACACTGTGGTCAATGAAATGTTACACCCACACACTTAACTTCTAGTGCTTTTTTCAGGATCCTAGAGGCCAGGCTGCAAACTTTGGTATGTTTGTTCATCTGACACTTGCACTCCTGAGCTCAAGCTTAGTTTCCAGTGATGGTACCTGACCTACTGGCCTGTTCTGAGATAGGAACAAGACCTCAGGTTGCCTATTCTGTTACAAAAATAAAATCTGCCGTTCTTCACACAGCTGAAGATGAACTCCTTTTAGAATGCATTGCAATGGTGTTCATTTTTTTTTTTAATTGTTATTATCTGTAGGCTCAATATCTTCAAGCCTTCACTGTTAGAATCCTACTGCAGTTTTAGTCTAAAATGTAACTTGAAATTTACCTCTTACTTGGCTCCTGTTAAAGCACAAAAATATGTACTTTGAGTTACATGTCACTGTTGAATGGAGTCTGGTGTGGCCAGCTCACCTGCCAGGTGAAGAAAGAAGTATGACAAGTTTCTGTGCTGATAGCACTGGAGCTAGTATTATAGTGGTGATGCAGCAGCCACAATAACTCACTCTCCTGGGCAGTTACTCCTGGTACCTTGTTTTGCAGTAGGATCCTTCCTATTCAAGCTCCCATTGTAACATACTGAAGCTCTCACATCACCTCTTGTACAAATGAGAAATGTCAATTACAAAAGGATTGTCTGAAGCACTAATTCTGTCCTGGATGCAGTGAATGACATCTGGCACAAGAACTGACATCCCATATTCACACCAATCCCACCTTTTTTTTTTTTTTTTAATTTAATAGAAGCAATTTTGCCATACCAGGAATAAAACTAAATATGCAGGATCTATGTTTCTATAACTTTATTTTTGTTTTGGTTTGGTTTGTTTTTTCTTAGTTTAGTGAGTATTCAAGAAACCATTACTATTTTTTATATTCTCTGGGTCATTCCTAGGCTGTTTTTTTTGTTTGTTTCTTTCTTTTCTGTAGTTTACTTTTTTAGTTCATTTCTGTTTCCTATTCAATTGGTAACATTGCTGATTTAATAAGTAAGTGAAATATTCTTTCGCTAGCAGTTCAGTTCCTTCAATTTTAAACTCCTTCAAAGCTTTTTATTCTCCAGTTTTCAATCCATTCTGTTTTGAATGCATGATCCCTAGTTGCTTACTGTTTGATTTAATTCTAAACTAAACAAGAAAAAAGTAGCTTCCTGCAGTTTTCATTCTCATTACTATGAGTTTAAAAAAAATAAAATAAAATAAAAAAAAGTTGTCATTTTGGTTTTATTTGTGTCCAAAAAAAATCAGTCACAATATATTTACTAGTCACATAAGAAAAGCACAGATATACAGTCACGACTGCAAAAAAAAAGCTCCTCCACAGATGGATCTATACATGCCCCCAAAACTAAAACCCATGACTAAAAAGGTTTGCAAAGTACTAAGTCTTAGCTTCCCCTACCACAACCCCCTTTGCACTTAAATTAATGTTAACGGTATAAACACACTATCTATTGTAGTAAAGAAGTATAAAGTATATAAGTATGACTCATGAATCATCATATAAGTGAATGAGAGAGTGCTGGAAACTGAGGAGTATGTACTACATGTGATGTGCCTGCTATTACAACATTCATTTGTTCGCTGAAATATTTTAAAATGTGTAGATTTAAAATAATAAAGAAAATCCCTTTTTTTACATTTTGCTTTGAATTTTTATGCCGAATTTTATTGAAACATACTTTTTAAAATCAGTCATTTTAGTATCCATTTTTATCCAATTATAATCTTTTACCACTTAATAATAGAGGAGCAGAAGCTTTTTAAGCATATAACAACTGTGACAATTTGATGGAATTCAGTTTGGGTAATAATTTTATCAAATAATATATTTCTTTTTAAAAATACCATTTATTAAAACATTATCCACCATTTAGGCAGAATGGTAAAGCAAATGTCATTTTTAAACACAAGACCCACCTTTGCTGAAAGCGCAGCACAATCACAACATGTTACAGTAATCGTTGGCATGGTTTAGAACACATGATGTTTCTATTAATAGATTATTAAGCCTACAGATGAAAACCCAGCATTTCTGAGCTAAGTACTACTTAGTCACTTCTATTTGTGCATCTCCATTGATTTTAATGAGTTTTTGTGAATTTAACTAAAAACAGGTTATGATCGTCAGCACCTGGTGCATGAAGACATTTGTCTAGCATAGACTAAAGCATTTGCAGGCTCCTAAAAAGTGAAGTCCTGGAGACAGGATCTGGCAGGCACTAACATGAAAGCAATCTTAGCGTGGATACTTTTAGGAAAGAACAGGGCAAATAAGCAGTCATTCCTCTTGCAATGACAGATCTTCAGGTGAAGGATGGCAATAAAATTCCTTAAATTAAAACTTTTCTGTGGAAATGAGACCCAGGCAGAAGATGGAAAACATAATGAAATTCAATAAACCATCAAGTATAATAAGTAGCAGGGACTGAAAGCAAAGGTGAAGGTCTATATACATAATTTCAGAAATGGAAACTATCACTCCGAGTGAGAGAGCCAGAAATATTTCTTCTCACACTTCAGCTCACCCACAAAACTCCCAAGAAAACTTTCTTCCAAGACACCTGGACTGTCTTGGTCAAGCATCAAGCTTATGACATTTCTTCTTTTGCAGTTATTTTTATCTCTGTAGAGTATTTTAAATTTTGTTCTAAAGATTCAGACATTTATCTGGAAGGAGGATGAGCTGCATCCTCCATCTGCAGAAGTCTAGAAAACTCAGCAGTCCAGACTGTATACTAGCTAAGCAGGCAAACATCTACACATGCTGATGGTCTAGCTACCCCTCAGAGATGTTGTATAGAGCGAATTGGACTGGGCAAAAGACATCATGGTAGTGGCCAGGAGTCCGATTTGATGTAGTCATTGAAAGAATAAAGCATTATGCATACAAAGTGGAACACTATCAACCAAAAAGCCTTGGAGTGCTCCAGTTCCTGTACCTCATAGACTGCAGGGAAGGGTACATAGATGAGAGGCTTGTGTAGAGGCTCCAGGTCAGAGCTGAACCACTGAGAATCTACGTTTTTCTATGGATACGAAAACATCTGAAACAAATGAAAAGCTTGGGATCACATTAAACACTTTTTTTCACCCTTTTTTTTTTTTTTCATTTTGGTTAGAGGATAGTTTTAAGGATAATTTTATTTGAGACCATTAAATATTTTCCATCACTTTCACTTTAGAAACTGTTTTTCACAAACATTTTAGAAAATAAACTATTGTTCTGACAATTTGGTCTGCCTTCTCCCATCACATATAACCAGTACATTAATAAATATTTTTGTTACAGAATTTGATTCTTTATGCCTGGAAAAAACTCCATCAATTTTGAAGAGAGATCCAGTCTTCAAATATGATTCCATGAGATGCAGAGACATGAGGTAACATCTGTGCGTTGCCAGAAAACAAAACTCCTGCCTCTTGCAAAGTTCTGATCTTTACAAAATTCTACTGGCTCAGAAGCCTGACAGACTTCACTATAAGCAACTTTAATTCTTTAGAATGCCAGAAGTAGAGCCATTAGATCTGCGGAGTGTTTTTCTGATATGTTAATGAGAAGTGGCGGGGGGCAGGGAAAGCCCAATGTGGCTAGAGAGCTGCTACAAGAGAGGGACAACTGTCCTGTCAGGAGCAGGAGGGATAGAAGGAAAAATAGGAAGGTGAGGGAAGAGAGGGAGAAAGAAGGAGGTGGAGAAGGAGAAGAAGAGAGGAAAAGGAGAGGGAGAAGGAGAAGGAGAAGGAGAAGGAGAAGGAGAAGGAGAAGGAGAAGGAGAAGGAGAAGGAGAAGGAGAAGGAGAAAAGGAGAAGGAGGAGAAAAGGAGAAGGAGGAGAAGGAGAAGGAGGAGAATTCCCTTCCTTTCACCAGCAGCATGCAAATAGCTCAGCTGTGTTACCATCAACATCTGGTTCTTGAGGTCTCAACAGTATCTTACCTCAAGATGTTTATTAACGGAAGAAAGGCCACTTTCATTTCTTCAGGGAATACTGTGAACACAAGAAGTCTCCCACTTCAGATCAAGGTCAGTCCTCCAAAACAATCAATTTACTAAGTATCTGCTTGGCTTAGTACATCTGCCATTGGAACAAGTCCATTTCTTGCTAGGATGAGATTGGGCCCTTTCATATACAAGTGCTGACTTGTCAGAAGAACCAGAAAACGATCTCCTTGAACATTGATTATTTTACCACCAAGGAATTCTGCAGTTTACTTAATCATAAAGGAAGGTACACAAACATGTGTAAAATATTATGCATTTTTAACCATCCTTAACTGTAAACCCTAGGGCAGGCTTTCATGAGGTAAATTCCTTATTCAGATAAAAATTTGTCTTCCATTAAGATAAGACATATGTTTAGTTTGGCATGCTAGCTTCTCTTACAAAGATTGTATAAGCCTTTTGCATTTATCATCTTACCTGACCAGCATGGATACTCCTGCATGTGAGAGAAAAACATATTATCAGGTTACCTTGAAGAATTGAGATGAAATTCTGTATTTTGTTTATCTCTAAAAGATGTGTTCCATGACAGTGTTATCACTGTTCCATATACCTCTCTTGAAAAATTTACCTGCAAGAATTTTGTTGTGGATGCCCTTAATATTTCACAATTGCTCAGTAAAATACTGCTGTCTCTTTAAAATTTGCCGTGTTTGTTTTCTGCCTGTAACTGCAGACACAGTGTAATTCTTTTAGCGGTCTGTATGAATATTCATAAGTGACCATTACTCTGAGTTCTAAAACATTGGATTGGAGGGTTTTGCAATTATTAGATCAGGGCTTCTCTCAGTTGTACCCTGGGATTAAAATGTCTTTATTTCAGTGCAATAACAGAGGAATAACATAATATTACAATAGATTTTAACAATAGATTTTAACAAGAAGGAGATAGCTTTGCATTATTTTTCGTTCTTCTTTCAGTCTCTGTCATGAGGATGGAGTCATGCTGTGACATTCTTCTCTGGGTATAGGAACATGAGAATGATACACTTGACTTTGAATGTCTCAAGTTTTGTAACGTATAATAGTTGAGTTTTACTTCTTTCACCCTAGTATTTTGCATTTTGTTAGGCAAGTGCCACTTCACGGCTAAGGCCCTTCTGCTGACCTTTAACACGGCTGTTAGCTTTAGCAGTGCAATTACCAGGTTGGGTTGTGGTGTCCTGGAGGAAGTCAGCATGCGTACGTGTATAAGCTAGGCTATCAAGGATGTAAAAAGCTGAGGAGCACATACCAGGCAGTGAAGTCATTTGATCATGACAACCCAGTCAAGACAAAGTCAGAGTGATGGTTATGTCAGAAACTCTTGCTTAGCCTCCTTCATGCATTTGAGTGAAAATATAAAAGAGTACAGACTAATGTGACCCCATTTTACTTTCTCTTAAACTACTACAGTTTCCAACTCAGAAAGTTCTGCCTACCGGTTGAGTAACAGGAAATCAACATACAGGAATCTGATTTACCCATTTGATATATATTGTTTAGAAGCTTGATCCCTGGTTTCCATTTTCACCACTGCCACTGGTCTTTACACAGTTATAAGGTCGTTGTTTCTAAATGTGGGTGCCTAAAGCATAGATATACATCAGAGTGTTCATCCTTAATATATAGATCTACCTTGTGTGAGAAACAAGACTAGGATTTGGCATTCAATAGCAAGAAGACACCAATAATACAAGTCTCAGTGGGCTATTACTATGACATGTTCAGGAAAGATGAATTGGTGTACACTACTATAAGTAGAAGGCAGCCCACCCACACAAGTTAAAGAAAACAGATGTAAATGTTCCACCTATTGTAGCTTTTGCTGCTGCATTTGTAGTTACCATTACTGGTGCTGAGGAACTGATCTCAAATTTTGCTTGAACTGAAAATATTTTCATGACACAAGCATTTGTGCTATGTGTTTCTTTTGCCCTAACAAATATAATTAAGGAAGTTTGGAGAGGTTTTCTCTTTTTTTAGTGAGTAGCACCCTTTACAAGCACATTTGATACACCCTCTTTATTCTTGGTTTCCTCACCTTCACTTGGTGGCTGTTGATGTCGCACAGTTTGCCTTCTCAAGCTCCACCCCGACTCCACCTTCTTCCTATTCTCACTCCAAACAAAATAAAACAAAACAAAGCTCTCTTCATTATTTTTTCTTCCTGAGACAAGTTCATGTTTTTTCAACATACTGCAGAAGGACAGTATATGTTGGGTTTGCTGCTTAAATATTATTTTTCATCATTTCTGTGTTTGTTTTTCCAAATGTGCTAAGAGACCTCCCAATGAGATCCCTTCTTCCTTCTCCACTGTCTTCCCCTTAGGAATCTGAATGTTGCTAGTATATCTTGGGTAAAATCCAGCCACTGTGTCCACATCAAGTCAAGATGAATTTACTCCATACCCTGCAGCTGTTCCATTGTCTCCTTATTACAACACAAGTTTCTGTTTGTTTTATTTATTTATCATTTCTAAGTACCAGGCTTTCTGGCAAAATGTTGCCAGCTGGAAGTTACATGGAAAATGTTTAGCACAGCTTTAACACATGCTCCAGAGTATGTGTATATGCATTTCATTCTTGGTAAATCAGCATTTAGGGAGTATGGGGAAATAAGCTGTGAAATGTGAGCAGCTTGTCCTGAGCTACAGTGTTATTTAATAAAATCTCTAGCAAATTCATATAGCAGAAACTCATGCAAGTCCTTAGCGCATGCATTTGCTCTTCCCTGAACTATCAATACCAAAACAGTCTCTTGGGCAACTATGTCAATGAAAAGTGAAGAAAAATAAATTGAAAAAAAAAAATGAATAGGTATTTCTGATGAATAACCGTCATCCCTGACTGTGCAAAATCACATTTCTAATCTCTTTATTTTGACCATTCATTAGCACTTATTTCCCTCACTTAATTATGAAGAATGAAGTTCTGTAAATAATGCTTATGCCTCTAGAAGCCTATGTAGAGGGTCTTCTGGTTTTCTGTAGCTTTTCCCACATTCAGGACAAACTAGTTAACTTCCCTGTTGACAGGACATAAAATATTGAAATAAGGAAGAAAACTTCTGATATCTGCATAAGGTTCATCTGTTTTTCAGGCATAGGGGTGTACTGCACTGTCTCACAGATCCCATTGTCGTAGTTTAGTGCAACAAGAATTCAAATTTCAATGTCTGCTGCTGTGTCCTCATGTCATTTCAACAGAGATCTCTCCCAGCACATTGGTCAAGCACATTAAGAGTAGATCTGGGCAAATAATCTCTCATATTTATGTTGAATCCTCACCTGTGAATCATAACAAACACACACTTGAATTCATTTACAGGCAACTTTACATTTCATGCATTCATCAGTGAGACTTGGAAACAAACAGGAAAAACATAAGTATAAACTTTCTGGTGAATACCACGTTCTTTTCACTATGAACTTCCAGTTGATTCTTCATGAGTTTTTTGGACTGTAATCTAAAACACACTCATGTGGGATAATGATGAACTAGGGTTTAGTTCTACTTGTGATACTTCAGTGGGAAGAATAATTTCTAAGGCATTTCTCAGGAACAACACTGTCCACCAGGATACATTTGAACGGGAACACAGCTGGTTATTTGTGACAGTTTGAATCCTCACTGCTTATACAAAAGCTAAATAAAAATGAAACATATATAATGACATTCGTCTGTGTATTTGATGTTAAAGTCCACTATAGTCTGGGTTCAGATGTGAGTCCAAACAAGGCAAGGAATTGAAATGAATGTAATATATACCCTTCTGTAGTCATCTTGATGTACATATGATGCACCACTTCCTATGAATTTATATTTATGACTAATTTTCCTCTCCCCCCTCTCCATCACTCCTTGTCACTGACTCTAATGGTTTAAGGGAGATTATATTAGTGTAACAGCATCATGGAACCAAAACACTTCAATGTAGGAAGAAAAGCAAAACATGGAGGGCTTCAGATGTCGGTGAAAAGATGACAACTCTTGAACAGACACTTTCTTCTAGCTAGTTATGTATTGGTAAGCATGTGGTGAATGTTCAGG
>NC_088602.1:184596467-184603967 GCF_036013475.1 Columba livia | reverse complement strand
CATCATTGCATGAAATGATCTAAATCAGTATTGATATCACTAAGCTTCAAACCAGAAGAGACAAATGCACTCTGCAGCGCAGTAATTCAATGGCTCTGAGTCAAGTTTACTGTTGTCTCGTTTCTACTAATCATCGTAAAAATTCCCTGTGAAATAATTATCCCTAAAACAATCAAGACAGTATATCTCTATAAAGGAGAGGATCGATTTAACAACAAACTCTAGATTTATCTGTATTGATTAGAGGGCATTCAGTGTAATTTTAGTGAATTATGTTTGGTTTTCATTTCCCAGTAGAAATTTTTCTTGTGATGTTCAAAAGGTAAATTACAAACTACTACACGGTCTTTTGTGTGCTACCTGCATAACATCCAACTATTACTTTTCAAAGAAACATTGATGTAAGAAAGGACAAAATATTGGGGATTTTTTACACATGATATCTTACTATAAAAATCATATGACTGAGTTTATAGCACTTACCTAAGAGCCTGATGTCATCTTCTCAATTCATTAATACAAAAATCAGGACTGCACTAAAGAGTCTCTGCTAAAGGAACAAATCCAAGATCATCTTATGAGAATAGAATTAGAAAGATTAAGAAAGTAATATGATTTTTCTTCTTAAATAGGAGTAATTTCAAAGGAGCTGTTAACACTTTCATGTCTGAAACTTTCTTACTGGCAAGAGGGAGAACTAAAGGAATCAGACAGATTCAAAGACAATTTAGTGTAGCTGTAAGTCTGACACCACTGCTGATACAATTTAATTGAGGACTAATTGGAACTAAGAAGGCTAGTTATTTTGTCAACTGCACATGTATTAGTTCCAGTCATTTTTAATCCAATGTAACACTGACAAAGAGTCTAACTTACTTTATTTATTTAATAACATTAGGCCAGAAAGGATCACCTAGTCATTTCATGTTACCCAATACACTGCTAATATAAACAAGTCTTATTACACTGACTACATATTCCCATGAAATGACCAATTACAATACTTGCTGATTCTAATTGTTCACTGTGAGACATTTCCACAGGCTTTTCGTGGGTTGTATTCATAAACTCTACCCCAGCTGATAGGAAGCATAAAGACAGAATATGTGAAGAAAAAGTTGGTTTTAAGCAGCACAAACAACATGTAAACACTCAGACGCAGTGTGCCTTGTTCCCATAAAAAAAAATATATAAAATTAAAATGCACTTTTTTGTATTCCCTAGTAGTATGTAATATTGCACATTTGTACACCGTTCTTGCTGAATCAAGCAGATCATACTGAATGTTCAAGACTCATATGATAAAGGTAGTGTGTGTTCGCTTTTTAATATAGACCAACAAATTTAGAGTGATTGGCGTTTGCTTTCAAAGCTGTGATTTGTAGCTGATATGAATAGTGCCAGAAGTGTCTCTTATTTATTTTTGTTACTTTACAGATGAGTCAATAACTGCTCCCTGAAAACATCAGTCCAGCATGTAGCAATGTTTTATAAAGTGACACAATCTGACAATGATATTGACAGCAAATGTGTTAAACTCAAATTAAAATCAAAATAGAAAAATACAATAAATGAGAACAATGTCTTCCTTATCCAAAGAAAAATTGCTGACACTGTAAAAATTGCATTTTTAATGATTGAATGATTATCCCTTCAGTAATCATGTTGAAAAATTTGCCAGTTATGTTAAAGTAAATAACAGTACATCAGTATGTACATTAGTAGGTCTGATTAACACAAGGTGTTAGAAATATAGGGAACAGTGAAACAGAGCTATTTAGACAACTTACATAGAAGAAATACATTTACCAGGGCTGCACGAAATGCGTTTACACAGCCAAAAAAAAAAAAGATACTGCAAAAGTATATGAAAGTATTGCTATTAAAAATTGCTCTGCAGGTGTCTAAAATGCCCATCTGCCACATGTCTGTACTGTGCAAGGTCTCAATCCTTCTCCCACTTAAATGAGTTCAATTGCTGCCACTCAGGTCAGTGGGACAGTGTCAGGTGTTTTTCCTGTTCTTCTTAGACAATGCCCTGAACAGTACTAATCTACTTAGATGAAAGTTTGTCTTGGGGTAAAAGGCAGCATGACAGTCCATAGATCTGACCACCAGAATAGTCTGAGAGAATTAAAATGTAACTTAAAAAACACATCATGTAAATAATTACCATTTGTTAAAAGTAAAAATAACAAATGTTCTTTTAAATTAATTGGTATATGCTGACTGTGTGTTACATTGTCTTATCCAGGATATTTAAAAATGAAATATATTATAAACTTTGTCTTATTGTAATTAGATTAATAAAAGGGAGTAATTAAATACTTTTACTTTTTTCTAGGAGCTAGAAATTATTAAACTATCCAGAAAAGAATCAAAGCTTTTATACAAAAAAAAAAAAAAAAAATCATTCTTTGAGCTGAATTGCAATAAATCAATAAGAAAGTTATTGTTCAATAGGTAATAATTGTCTTCATATAAACTGAAAATATTGTTTAGGATGATTAATATACAATGCTGCATTATGCATTTGGGAGTGTCTGTGAATAATTTTTAGTTCTAATGTTATTATGTAATTGAGAGAACATGTTCATTTGCCCTAATAACTACTAAGATGCACTTAATAAAACGAAATGTAATAATACTTGTAATTTAGTCTATTCATGGAAGTAATTTTAAAAGTCTACCATTCTCCTTAATGTGGATAACATTCATAATTTATAAAGTGTTGTGATGCAGAATTGACAATGCCTTTGTTTTTTACACTTTGAGATGATTCTGCAGCCTTCATTATCTGCATACCAACCTCAGGATTATCAAGGGCAAACAAAAGATAATTAACACCAGAAACAGGCAAATGCAGGAGCTACTGAGTGAGGTTTTTCATTTAATTCAGAACCTTTGAAAACTGGGAAATGAAATAACTATTCAAAACCTTTTTTTTTCCCCATTGCTGAAAACTATTTCAATATGTTTTCTCTTCTATGTCTCAAATGTCATTTTTTGCTATAAAACTATATTGGCATGTTCGACCTCAGATACATTCAGTAAATGAATGTGTCAAGACAAGTATTTTTTCAAAGCACTGAGTGTTAATTTTCTGCAGTCTTTTTTTTTTTCTCTAGAACAGCAGACTTGTAACTATGGTATACATATTCAAATTCTATAATTTCACTTGCCCATAGCATGTCTGTAAATAAGTCATTTAACTTCTCCATGACTAATTGTGCAACACTCTAAGACAGGGATGAAAACTTCTACTACACATACGTGATTAATTAATAAGATATTTTTATATGTTAATACCTTGCAGGACAAAGCATGTGAGACTGCCTATGGAATTTTTATATGTACTCAAAGCAGAAGAATAAAGCAATAAAAATTTACTGAATGCCAATGCAGGTCCAAGAGAGTGTATTTCAATTGGTGAGAATTGCTGGAACGTTGGGGGTTTTTTGTTTTTGTTTTTTTTTTTTCACAAGGAATCCTGACCATGATTCTGCATTACGCTCTAAAAGGTTTGCCATATGACTAATTATTTCGGAAATTAACCAGTGAAGATCCTCCACAAAGGGAACTTTTTGAATGCAAGGCAAAGCAGCATCATATCACTAGACTCCTATTTGTGAATCAACATCCTTCTACAAATGGTCCAGCCAAAGTCATTTCACAACTGGAAATATAGGGCAGTGACATTCAGACTTCCACACAATTTACAGATGTTGATGACAGTCCAACTCCCTGCCCTTTACTTACGTAAGAAATTCTTTTCACAAGGGAGTGTGATTATTAGTCTATTAGCTACCCACGAAAGATTCAAACATTTGTGTTTAAATGGCATGATATATTACCATTACCTTTTTACAATGTAGAACTGGAAATATGTGATAAGTAGCTGATCCAAAAATTATGTGCAAACAATCGAGGCTCACTTTCTGTCAGGCTCAATGGGCTGACAGCACTCTACATGGGGATGAAGGTTAACACAGTAAGATTCAAGCTGCAAGAAAACTCCAAAAGTCTTGTTCTCTTCCAGAAGATACAATGTCAGCTATATTAATACTTAAAATTGTACCTTCACTGTCAGGATTGTCCATAATTTCTAACTTTTTCCTCTGGTCCTGACCCACATTGGGCAGTGAAATGCATGAGGAGGTGCAGGGAAGCCAAGGTGAGCAGGGCCATGTGCCCAGTGCTCTGCCCCTTGGACAAACTCCAGCAGTGGGGAGAGGCCAAGGTCTAGCATTCCTCTCCATG
The DNA here is from genome assembly GCF_036013475.1 of Columba livia. Classification (NCBI taxonomy): domain Eukaryota; kingdom Metazoa; phylum Chordata; class Aves; order Columbiformes; family Columbidae; genus Columba; species Columba livia. Next base: position 184,599,707 of record NC_088602.1, on the reverse strand, counting down.
TCCTTGGTTCAGTCCTAACAGCCAGACAAAGTATTTAAGGGCCTAAAATCACACAGGCAACCATGTGGTTAATTGTAAGCTCAGTATGACTCAACAGGGTACCCTGCAGACCAGCAGGGCCTGGGATATCCTGGGGTGCACTGGGCAGAGTATAGTTAACTGGTCAAAAAGAAGAGATTATCCCACTATGCTCAGCATTGGTACAGCCTTGCCTTGAGTACTGTGTGCAGTTTTGGGCTCCACAATAAAGAAGTATATAAAAAATATCATAATGTGTCCAAAGGAGGGCAACAAAGATGGTGAAAGGACTAGAGGATATGAGTTATGAGGAGCAACTGAGGATTTTTCTTTTATTCAGCTTAAAGAAGACGAGGCTGGAGGGTGATCTCATTGCTGTCTATAGCTTCCTCAGGAGCAGGGCTAGAGAGGGAGGTATTGATCTCTTCTTTTTGGTGTCTGATGAGGGAATGGCTTAAAGCTACATCAGGGGAAATTAATATTGACATAAGGAAAAAGTTCTTCACTGAGATGGTGGTCAAGCACTGGATCAAGGTCTTGAGGGAAGTGGTCATGGCCTCAAGCCTATTGGTGTTCAAGAAGTGTTTGCACAACGCTCAGCTTCGTGGTTTAACTTTCTTTTTTTTTTAACATGGTTTAACTTGTAGGTTGCCCCATGTGGAGGAAGGAGTTGGACTCAGTGATCCTCACAGGTCCTTTCCAACTCCGGATGCTATGTGAATCTAAGATTCTAAGTACCAGGACTCTCAGGCAACAACTTGTCATTCCTTACATCTTTATTTTATAGATACTTCTGAAAAATAAAGTTCTAAACTCTTCCCTCAGCTGGAAAACTTGGGAATACTTAAGAATCAAGATGGTAAAACTCCTAATGTTATGGGGACATAAACATTTTTTTTAATTAAAATTCCTTTTTTTTTAAAAAAAAAGACATTGGCTTCAATTTTGCAAATATTTGTATAAAGGTTATTTAACCTTAGGTCTTTAAAAAGTGTACCATGGCTGGACAAGAAACCACGTCACATAATTTTATTCATGTAAAAGCCCCTAGCCTTTCGTTTGATTCATCTTCTGTTTAACTTCCCTTCCGCTGCAGAAAAACAAGGCATACTGTCTGCTATCTGACAACTTACTGTAAATACATTTTAGAGAGTATATTACTTTTTTTATTTACACACAGGAAAACACCATCAAAGTAGACGTAGCTTGGTTGCCAGATGAGACAGAATAAGGTTCATCATGCCAAGCAGTGGCAGTGGACAGCTGTAGTCTCTGCAACAACCACCACACACCATGAACCCAGCCCTGTCTCCTGAAAAAGGAGAAGCAGCCTCTGTTTAGGAAGTCCAGAGGACACACAAAAATAGAGTAGACAACATAGAGCTTCTCCATCACAAAGACACTTCAGTAAAGCCTTGCTTCCACATTTTATCCTTTTAACAGCTAATAAAAATAACAAAGACAACAATGAAACCTATTTGCTGATATTCGTGCATATAATGAGATCTTTTTCTTAAAAGTTTTCTCTAGAGCTATCCTGTGCAATTTTCTGAACATCTTTTAAGTGTCTGTGATGCTCATGGTTTTATTTTAAGAGCTCACTATAGACTAGGATTTTTGGAAATCTATAGTAAAAAGGAGAAATACTTAATGTTTAGCCACCACAGTGAACCGAAACAGCATATATTCTTCTTATTTGCATATTTTTGTACTTTACACAGTGTTTAACATTATAACGTTGTTACGTAGTTGCATTTTCTACACAATCATTTTTCCAGGACATATGTTTTGGAAATGCATGTGCTTCTTTCTGGAATGATGCAGTTAAAAGATGCAGCAATAGCTGGTCCTTAGTCTCTGTGCAAAATTTCCATGTTTGTTAATAGGAATTTTGTGATGAAGTGAGAACTACAGCTAATTATATAATAAAATGCAGATGTTGAAAGATGTGACAACAGCAGAACACTAATATGATATTGTGCCTGCATGTGGATGTGCAAATGCCAGACTCAAAATTTGTTTGTCAGAATTTGAAAAATTAATAGATGAGACTACTAGAACTAAGTAACTACTTTTGTTTTGCTTGACAACCCTTATAAGAGAATACAAGACTACTTTTTCAGCTGCTGAGTCCCTGTTATTTAAAGTAACCTACCAATTCAGTGAACTGCTTGAGCTGTATGTAGAGGCTCACATGCTATGATCCGTGCTATAATCTGGAGTGTGTTATATTCATTCCTGCAAATACACACATATTCAGAGCTTTAGTATACACAGTAAGGAGGGACCTGTAAGCATCTTACTGTGACAACTGGCTAGTTTCAAAGCTGTAGGTCCCACATGGACAAAGACCTCAGAGAAACAGAGCTTCATCAGAACAAAAGAAGCTTCTGTAAGAAGACAAGGTTGCTGTGGAAAGGACTATTTTCAGCTAGTACATGAGGGAGGATGAGCTATGCTTAGGCCTATGTCTGTAGTAAATTTTCAAGAACTCTTGGAATAAAGAGAAAGTTTGAGAAGATTAGCCATAAGTCTAAAATAACTTAAAGTGTATCAAATGGACTAGCCATATAATATATTGGATACAAGTTTATTTTTCTCCCTTTCAGGTATATTTGTGAAAACACACGCACCACAAACACATGCACCCACAAATCTGTTGCCTGAGGATGAAATAATAGTAGGTGACAACTCTTTCCAAAAGAACTGCCTGTGTGCTATGTTGAAACACAATGGTCACCTTCTAGTATTGAACCAAGAAAGAATTTTCTTTTTCAAGGTTGGCTATGTGTGATAAGGAAACCATGTATCTTAACATTATCTCCTAAGATTCACCTGCTGTTTATGGTGATCAGAAGAAGGATTAATAGAGTGTCAAAGTCTCTCAGCACCTCAGAAGGCCAATCTGACACCTTCAGGATCCTGACAAGATGGAAATGATCGGATATTTTGTGCCTTTGTGCTCTAGAGATGCCATGAGTGCTTTCCTGGCTGGACACTTGCTGTATGCTATGTTGTGGCTGCTTCAGACACCTTTCAGATCCTACTTTCTGTCTTTAATTTGGAGATTCCACCTGGAACACATTTGAAGTATGTGGACATCTTCAAGATACAGACCTCCTTGTGCTGCAATTTCAACTTAAGAGAGTCAGAGAAAAATATACTTTTTCTTTGATTTTCCTGGATGAGGTTATGCTTCTGCTTCTTCAATGGTAGGACTTA
>NC_088602.1:184531467-184591467 GCF_036013475.1 Columba livia | reverse complement strand
CCTCGTGTGCCAACATCTGCGACCAGTTCCCCCTTTCCCGCTTATTTTCCCCCCCCTCCCGGAGGACAGGATTTCCCCCAAGTGCTGGAGATCAGTAACTTGTATGTTTAATTCATTTCAGAAACACAGGAAAGCAATTTGCCAACGCGAAGCCTCGGGAAGCCCCGACGATGCGATGCCTCACTCCGCCGCGCTGCCCCGCGGCGACCGGGCCCGCTGCGCCCTGCTCGGCTTTGCCCGCCGCCCGGCACGCCCTCCGCTCCTCTCTGCTCCCCTCCGCGCTGCTCCGCGCTGCTCCGCGCCGCTCCGCGCCGGACCGGGCTGAGCCGCACCGGGCCCGCCGCGCCGCTCCGATTTAAACCCGTCCTGAGCCGCTTCTCCCCGCGCTCAGAACATGCGGCACACACGTGGGAGCTGGAGGCAAAAACCTGCCCCGTCTCCCCCCAGGTCCAGGTTTATTCAGAATTAGAGTTGCCCCCCTCCTTCTTTATTTTTTTTTTTTTCCTCCGTCCCCTCTCGCAAGCGGTAAATAAAGCTCATTTGCATGTCTTTGCAGAAAGTTGCTGCCGTACTAGAATAGAAACCGGGCTTACCTAGTTTGGCAGGGTATGCAACGTAGGATTGGTTGGATCAATTAGAGAATTATCTATTTATGAAATGTCTAGCTGCAATGAAAAGAGCTGGTACAATTATGAACTGTTGTCTTGACAACTGGGAAGGACTGATTGGATCATTTTATCAGTAGGGTTGCTGATTTCAAAAGCAAGCTGCCGAAAATAGTAAGGGACTTGGGTTTCAGAAAAGGGATTTTTTTTCTTCTTCGTCTTAGCTAGTAGGGAAAAATGTAAAGGGGGTGGGGAGAGGGAAAAGGGTTTCGCCAGGAAAGGTCCGTGATGCAGATTTATTGGCAAAAAGCCAGAGTTGCTATTGTAAATTTCTTCGCCGGTTTCAATGTCAACCCAAGCTCGTATTTGAACCCGGAATCAGGGCAAAAGCATTATCACTCTGTCACTTTGTTGCCAGAAGTGGATTTTTTTTTGTTAATATTTTACTGTTACATCTGACAGGATTTCACATTTTCTGTAGCCCGCCTTTAGTACATTGAACTGCCAGACAGAGAAATTAATACCCTGAGTGACTGTATTTTAATTAAGCAATTTCATGCAAATTACAAATTTTAGATTGCCAAATAATATATTGCACAAAAATTGTAGGCTGGCTGATCTGATATGCATGGAGTATTACTCTTCCAGGCGCTGTGCATACATGGGAAAATGAACAAAAATGCTAATTTCCAATCTACTATGCAAACGGTAAAAGATGCCTATTTAGATACATATGCTTTCCTTAGGAAGGGTAAACAGTTCTTTAATTTAATATAGCTGACACTTGAAGATGTGTTTTTCTCTTTTACAAAGATAATTTTTGCATTGAACAAGTAAATGAGAATTCAAGTAGAAAACATCTTGTTAATGGCGACTAATAAAAACTAATACTGCATGCAATATAATGATATTAAACCTTGTAACTGGTACATAAAGCAAGATCATTCCTATTGTTGCTCTGTCATTGAACATCAAATATGCTCGCATATTAAATATACACTGTCCGACCGCGGATATCGTTAACCCTGTGTGTGGCCGGTTGAACGGTTACCAAGTACCAGGAAGGGACGGGAGCGGGAGGCCCGGACGTGACACGCTGTGAGCAGCCCGAACGGGCAAACGCCCCTCTCGGCCCTCGCAAACGAAGGCGAGCACTGGGGGCCGCCCCCGCTGGCCAGCAGCCCGGGCCGCCCCGGCGGAGGCGGCGGCTGGAGCCCCGGCCGCGCTCCTGCCCCGCGCCCGCCGCTGCCCCGGGCTCCGCGCGGCCACCCCAGACATCCCACACCGCACACACTCAGCTTCCCCCGGCGGACGCTGGACAAGTCCCGCAAGCCCCAAGTTTGCGAGGCGGGATGGGGGCGTGTGCGTACCGGGGAGTCGGGGGGGTCTCTGCTGGCAAAGCCACTCTGCGGAAGGAGCGACCAGCACTGAGGTATCCACCCGCGGGAGAGCTCCTCTCTGTGTTTTGTGTCTGAAGGGGTGATCCGAGGAATGAGCAGCTACGGTTTCACAAAGCCTCTTAACATAAAACTTTGTACGTGCCCTGGCATTCCTTCCTGAGCCTTTTGTCCCCCGGGCTACTCAGTTGGGTAAAACCATCAGGGTTTGCCCCTGATTTTGCTTTCTGTTTTAAAGACCTGATTTCTCAGCACCATAAACAAACATCAGCGTCTCCGTTGGAATCAGCTGAGGCTTCTCAGATGCTGTACACAATTAAGCAAGTTGCAAATTTAGCAGTCCTAAGTACAGTACTTACAATTTTATCTGGAAGTGGGTGGGTATAATTGCAAGTCCTGAGCATCTTAGCCCCATTCAGTGGCTAAACAGGCTGAACTCAGCAGGACTAAAGCACAGAGCACTGATCTGAATTTAAACCACACTGAAGCTAATATTTTTCCCTCTTTATATATACATATATATATGTATATATATATATATATATATTTTTTTTTTTTTTTCCTGGGGTTGGGGTAATAGGCTAATTTTAAAAAAATACCAGTATTTGAAAATATAGATAGTTTAATCCTGGAACTCGTGTATACTCTCAGAATGTAAACAGTGTGTTCAGGTTTTGTATAAGAGTACTGTTGCTGATTGCACTGGAAACAGAGGACTGGTGGATGGGGTAATGCATTATTCACAGTTGGCTGGGTATATTTTACTTTACAAGACTTCTGCTCCTGTTCCTGCTAAGTTCTCCTAAATCTAAATCAGATTTGGGTTTAGGTTCTCTGAGATACTTATTCATGTTCTATGACAAGAAGACAATTATTTATTGTCATGTTAATTCTCTGAAATTCATGGAAACAAAGAAGACATCTTTGTATTTTTGTGCATAATTTAATACACAATTTGAGCACAATTTTTACATGAAGTTTCAGTGGAAGTGTCAGTGTGTCTTCAGTCATTTATGGCAAAGATATAGTTCAGATTGTTGGAAGCAGGCAAAGTGCAGAGGCCTCAATATCAGAAAAGCATTTTTCCACCTTGGGGATAGGATATATGAAGTTCACATCTAAATAGTTGCAGCAAAGCCTAGTTGTATTTTCACTTACACTAACAGTGTTTGTCCATGTTAGACTGATGTTCCTGAAAGCAGCATTTGTTCTGGAATCATTACATACTCATGCAGAATTTTTGGTCTTTATTGTCCAACTGCAGTTTCAGCACTGTGATTCATACACTCCCTCTGCTTGTAAAGCAGTAAAAATTAATCGGAGCTTTCTATGCAAAATTTTCCATTGACATAATTGGAGAATTTGCTTAAAACGTGACGGTATTGTATGGCTGATGGAAAGTAGGCTGTGCATGAAGAGGAATATCTGGATAAGCCATAGCATCTTCTAAAAAAACAAAAAAACAAACAAACAAACAACAAACAGGTTTTCCCTAATTAAGTGCTAGACAAACTGTTTGTTGCAAATAACGAATCAAAATATTTTGTCATTTTTTTCAGAAAATAGTGTATGGCAAGTTTTCCTATTTGTTTGTTTTTTAATCAATAAAATAATTTCATTTTCTGGTCAAATAACATTCTGGGAATTTCTCCACCAGCTGCCAAGCAGTTTTCTGGAATGATTTCTCATTCCTTATTCAACCAGCTTGAGGGTTCTCACTCTTGTGGTATTTGGCAGGGCAAATATTTTCAATACCTGCAACTGACCATCTTATTAACTGTGAAAAATTTCACTTGAACAATAAGCAGTGTTCTGCCAAAGAATCACAGCAACTTATTCCAAAGTACATTACTCAATCAAAAATCTTGGGCAACATTCATATGACCTTTGCCTGGTTTCAAAATGCAACATTAATGCATTTTTTTTCCCTCCAGAATTCTCCATTGAGTAATACAGGCTGGTTTTTAAAAGATAACCCAAGAGTTTCAGCAAAACAGTTATTATACTTGGGATAATGATATTCAAAGGGACTCACCTCGCAACCTTTACACACATGAGCGGTTAACTCTTACTTATATAAGGACAACAAGGACTACTTGTATGTATAAGGGTTGCAGGGTCAGACTCAAAGGCCTCCAATATGACAAAGTGTTTAAGAGCAGGAATTACTTTGGTCTTTTGCTATATAGAGCTGGAGTGCTGAGTTGGGGCCATAACTGACATGGTGGCTGATGTTCCTGGAGTTAAAGGTTTTTGTAGGAGTCCTACTTTGTGCTTTCAATACAAAACTAGGAAAGTATTTGGAAAAAGGGAGATATGTGAGAAACAAGGAGGTAGAAATGTATTAAAATGTGAATACCGGATATTAATAAGGACATTTCATCCGGATCTTTCAGCTAGACTTGTCCAGGATCAAGGAAAGCTAAGAAAGAGGCTAAGCTTCTTTTAGAGCTCATATATACTGGGATTTCTTACAGTGAAATTTTTGCCATCGACACCAAAGTTTTTCAAATAAATTAATTTGTTTGTCAAAACTTTCTTTAGGAAATCATCCTAGCTTCCTGGTATGAGATGGGATTTCAGGATTGAAGCAGAAAGAGCTTTTCATCATAACACCCCACCACAGGCAGGCCAGGGCACTGTCTTATCCACAGATGGAAGCTGAGCTCTGATCTATCACATTTGAAATAGGTGCCTTAATCACCATTGACTAACCTGTCCTGCACTCTCTCTCTTTTTTTTTTTTTTTTTCAAACTGAGAAACAACTTGTTTTTATTTTCATGGGAGTGAAAAAAGATTCAAAAAAATATAAATGCTTTATGCAGAGGAATTCTCACTTTCCTGCCAGCCTTTCCTATAGAACTTGGAAATCTGAAGGAACTTCATACTTACACAAAAGGTTCTTAAAAGAGCAAGTTCTGGCCCCTGTGAAACTGGCAAAATATCTCACAAATGCTTTCCATTTGAAAGAGTGAGTTGGTCAAAGTTTAATAAATTGGGACATAGCTTTTACCAAATTAAAAAAAATATATTAAAAGACAGGAACATTAATTTGTCCTATGTTACAGAAACATAGTTTGCACCATTAGGTCAGTATTTCCATTCCAAATCCGTTGTCCAGGGATGTATAACTTTGCCATAAACCTTCATTCAGAACTGCAAATGAGACACAGGAATGTATCAAACTTCAAAGCAGCCTTGAATAATTTTTAAATGACAGAAAGGTTGTCAAAAAAGACAATTCATTTTCGTACTCTTTCAATTCAAAAAATAACTCCCACTGTTTAGGTAGATAGCCATTGTTGAAGAGTGTGCTTGTGGCACTTAAGTAGAAAACCAAATATGAAATAATTTTTTCATCTCCTGCAGAGACTCAGACTGACTTGTATTTACTGTGTTAGAAAAGCAAATATTTACACAGTCATTTTTAGCACAGGTTTTGGATAAAACTGGGTTGTGGTGAAAGTTATTGCATCCCTTGATGACGTCAATAGAAAAACTATTCTTCTCACCGTGCCTTTTATATCTGTGTTTAGAAGCTAGATAAACACAACGTAATACTGTTAAGAACATTATTATAAACAACTAGGGGATAAGAAACTCACAGAAGCTGAGATTATTTTGCTATTACTGGCTGGAGAAAACCTGGTGTGTGCCCTGCTAGCTCAAAGCATGTCTTTAATCATGCATCGGAACACGGAAAGAAACTTCTTCCTGGAACACTTATCTGGGAACATGGTAAGCGGCACTGACTATTGCCATTGTTTCCAAAATACAGGACAGAGAGTGGGAGAGTGGCTCAGCCTTAGGAAGCCCAGTAGCATCCTCTTGGCATTCAAGTTCTTCCTTATTACGTTAAGGGCAGAGTTTCTGAGGCCCTGGAGAGCTGCCCTGTGTGGTTCCTGCTGGGCATCCCTCCACTCTGCAGAAGGTGAAATGCGATCCCCAAGGATGACAGCATTCCTCCAAGAGAATTACAAAAGCCGCCCTGCCTGCTTAGGCTGTGAAATGGCTGGAGGTCTTGGAAGAGATGCAAACTAGGGAGTAATAAAAGTCTGGCTAAGCTTCACATCTAGGCTGTCAGGTAGGAGGGAACCCTCTGGAACTCATGCTAGGAAGAAGGAAGAGATAGGATATGACTGGATTTTTCCTTCTTTTGATGCAATGATGTGCTGCCAGTGGGTGCTACCTTTCTTGAAGACAACAGAGTTACAGCCATCTGGCTGAAATACTGTAGGGTTTAGGTTTTTTTCACATTCACTGGCCCCTAGTTGTTCTGAAGCATCAACACCATTTCCTTCTGTTCAGCTATTCATTTCTTAATGGGTTAGGCCAATGCTGGAAATCATGTTCATACAGATTTTCCTTCTTCTCTGATATCATAATTCAAAGTTCCACTCTGATGAAATGCTAATAACTAAACAGGCCTTCCACCAAAGACATGCATTCATATGCATTTTGAGACATAATTAGTGGCACCATATGACATTACCCTTACCGCAGAGATGATTCACTGCTATGGGAAATAAATACCAGTACTTAAAAAAATCTTTCCCAACTTTCTGAGAAGAAACTCCAGGCCCTGAAATTCCTTAGCATCACACTGCACAAAAGGAGTCATTATGTTAATACTATGACTATAGATCCAAGTGAGAGGAGAAAAAAGGAAAGACAGATTGTTGGAAAAATGGTCTGTCTAACATGTAATACCTGCACATGCACAAGTCCCATACCTACTGGCACGGAGGTAGATGACTGGGACAGGAACACATACTTGGGCAGTGCTGACAGAAGATGGGGAAAAGTGATCTGTGTGCAGCAATTGTCATGGCAAAGCAAGACACCAATATCTATATTATTACTGATTAATGCAATGTCAGCTCCTCTGAAGATTCCAGGTAATTTCATCGGTACCATCATAAGGCCACAGATCCAAGGAGTTCACAGCAACAGTGGTGCAACAAGACCCTCTGTTCTGAGCCCATCAAACATGCCTCTCACAGATGTTATTTATTTTGCTGTTTCAACCTTTTATCTGCTTTTCCACTGTCAAAATGAGAAAAAAAAACAAAGTGAGGAGAAGTGGAAGGAAAGAACTGAAAAAGTGCCAAAAGAAAAGGAGGGAAGAAGGTTTAAAACAACAGCATTTGGTATCACACAGAACCAAAGTCTGCTTCAGTGAAATGTTTCAGATTAAAATGTCAATGTTTATGCTCAACTGGCCCCAGATCTATGGGTTTAGAAGTATTTTTCCACAGGTTCCTGATCTCCACACATTCTTCACCATGCATGGCTGCAAGCCATGCCTCATAAAGGTTAGAATGTGGCAGAACTGTGCAGATTTCAGACCACGGTTCTCTGTGGTATGCTTTTTAGTTTTGTTTAAGGCCAAATGTATGGCCAAATTGTAGTTACTTTAGTCAGTTCCATGAGCTGCCACAACCTGAACCTGAGTAAGGCAAATCCAGAGAATTTGGATTTCAAATTAAAGCATACATGTTTTCAAACATGGTCTGTGTTCACAAAAGCTCTAATATGTTACACCTATTCAGGTGACTTAGGCAGAAACTTTATGTTAAAAAAAAAATAAAATAAATTACAAGCTAGTTCAAAGTCCAATCGGAGAATGAAGTATTATGATGAGTAGCACAGTTGGTAGTGATTGCTGTATCTTAACAGCTCATGTAATCATGTACTATTTGATGAAGTAAACTACTCCTCCTTCTACTGATGGGTGTTGCTGCAGCTACTGTTGCAAGCAAAGAAAGCTTGTTACTCTTGAGTGTTTCTGTTGACATATGAACAGTAGCCATCCTGTGAAGAGAAACAAAAGATGGAGTATTTTTAAAGTGTGCCCGATGAGTTTTTAAAACTTAGTAATCTCTTAAAAATTTTGCAACGCTACATTACTTTTAGCTTTTTAAAATGTTCTGTTTAATTAGCAACAACTGAAAGTTCATCCTTTATGAATGAATGGAATGGTTATCAGAAAAAATCAGATTTCGTATGACATCTAATGTGTCGTTTTATGTTTGGGTCTACATTGCTTTTTACTTTTATTTTCTAGTTTCTAATCAATTTTCCCAATACCTCAGTTTTGTGAATGCAACATTAAAATAATTTCATATTTAATTAAATTATAAAGCCCCAGTTGGAACTTAACACCCAGTAAACATAATTTAAATAAAGCAATTATTGCTCAAAGGTAATTTTTATGTATTTCTTCTGAAATAGATGCTGGCGTATTTATTCTGGCTTTCAGTGCAAATCCTTTGCATAATCACAAAGCAAAACAATATCTCCTTAAGATTAATTTGTGGTGAGAATTGTGAAATTGTTGGGATTTTTTTGTTTTAATTTGTACCGTTTTGAACACCTTTGCTGCAACAAGTTGCCACTGTTGTTTCTCTCAGTGAAAGTACGAAAGGACTGATAAGCAGAAAACAGATGAGGAGCTTTGCTATTATACCTTCTCACCTACATACTCTTCATGTGTACTTTCTTAATTAAACTCAGCCCTGTTATCTTCTCAGTGAGAACTAACCATTCATGCTGAACCCATCTTCACTGCACACATCAACGATCCTTGGCTCAGTTCCCTTCACTGCCCCCTGGGCGACCTGAAAATGAGTGCTATCCTTCTTTTGCATTGCTTCCCATGCCACATATGTCACTTCACAAGCCCCACCGGTCTTCCTTTCTGCTTCTTTTGTCAAGATACAGATTTTTCAATCTTTCTTTCACAGTTCAAAGGATCCTGAGCTTCTTCTCCAAAATCACTTCTCTGAAATACCTTGTCACAAACAGAGGATGACCAGCTTCTCTCTCACTCTGCCTCCAGCCCCTCTTTGTCCCCTTCAGCCGTGGCTCATAAACCAATGTCTGAGCTGGATATGGAGATTTACATGGACTATGAGTATTTGCTCCTGTTCTTTACTAAAAATTGCTTTTAGACCAATAGAGGTGCATCTCAGGACCCTTTTTTTCACACCAGCTCCTATGAGTCCCAGAATTTTTGTGGGTGTAGGGTCTCACTTTGAGACAATGTACCTGCCTCTTCCTCTGACAAGTGGAAGAACCTGATTATTTTTATTCTGCTCAACATTCACACTGCTCACTTTGTATCACTGCTGAAGCAAAGACAGAGGAAAGATCCTGTCAGGAGAAGCTTCTCCATGTTTATCTTATTTCAATTTTTAGCTGGCCTTGAATGATAACAGGTGAATACCTTGTCCTGGTTCAAAGCAGTTACTGCAGAATCTCATGAATGCTCTCCATCAGGAAACAGGGTGGTAATTTCCTCTAATGCTGCCTGTGTTATGTCTATGCTGTAGAAAAAGGTTTTGCTGTGTGATACTGCATAACAACCCCTTCAATAAAATATAAAAATCTGCAAACTTCCTAATACTTGCACAAGCACTTAGCCATGAGGCTTTTACTGCTACTAATAGGAGTCCTTCAGCTAAATCTCTACACCTTTCTGTAATAATCTACACAAGAAGTAATGTTCTGTAATATCATTCAATCTCTATTTTTATGTCATGCCAGAGTCTAATATTCCTCAGTCCATGGCAAATATGCCTTCAGAAAATAGCCTGAGATGGGACAGAATAAGATCCATGATCAAATGGGAATCACTCATCGAAACAGAACTCTTTCTAGCGAGCTGATAAGCCAGACCATGAGGATATAAAAAGTACAGGGGTGGTTTGTGCCAGGTACAGTCTCTAGTTGGAAGATTTGGCTCTAAAAACCCATGAAGAAAAGAACTAATTCTAACTACTGAGTGGAAAAAGAAAAGCCAAGATATTTGAAAGAAAATGGAAGCTATCTGAACCATACCCTTCCCTTTATTTGTGATGAAGACCACCATTGGATGTCTGTACAGCAAGCCCAAAACCACACAGAGAGGTGAAATGTTCAGCCAAAATCAGAGGAGGAAAAGTTAATAGGAAAGAAAAGGCACTGATCTGCAACCTTTCTTCAGTCTTGCAGAAGCTGCCTACATGGTAGGGGATGTTAGAGTGAGCTTGAAAAGCAGCCTACAGGGCATTTTTTTTAATGCCACAGCATCCACAACTTACTCTGTTCCGTTTAGAATACAAGAAGCAAGATGACATATATTCTGAAGTAATTGACTTAAGATTTCAGAGGAGGTCATTTACAACTGAACTTCTTAGAGAAAAACAGAGATACAGTGTAATGCAGTTGATAACAAAGATAATGGAAATGGGTGTTGTAGGGAGATACACAGGTTTGGAACACATTCTGCTGAGGTGAGATTTAACAGCGGTCACCAGCAGGCCTACCAAGAAGGAGTCCAGCATCTCATTAACATTGGGAAGTGTGGAGTAACTGCCTGCATTATGTGCTGTAGCTGAAGCCATGGAGCTGGGAAGCCCTTTCCACTCATCCACTTGTACTGGGGCTGCCTATGACTGAGTTAGCAAAATCCTCATAGAATCATAGAACCATAGAATATTCTGAGTTAGAAAGGACCCACAAGGATCATCGAGTCCAGCTCCTGTCCCTGTATATAACAACCACACCGTTCTTCTTACAGCTTCCCCTCCAAACCCTTCAACAACTTCGTGGCCCTCTTCTGGAAACTCTCTAGTAGCTTAATATCTTTTTTATCCTGTGGCACCCAGAACTGCACATAGCGCTCCAGGTGAGGCTGTACCAGTGCAGAGCAGAGCAGGACAATCACCTCCATCGCCCAGCTGGCAATGCTGTGCTTGATGCACCCAGGACACGGTTGCCCTGTTGGCTGACAGGGGCACACTGTTGGCTCATGTTCAACTTGCTGTCAACCAGAGTCCCCAGATCCCTCTCCACAAAGCTGCTTTCCAGCATCTCATCCACCAGTCTGTATGGACAGCCAGGGTTGCCATGTCCCACATGCAAAATCCAGCACTTGCCCTTGTTGAACTTCATGCGGTTGGTGATTGCCTGGTTCTCCATTTTGTCCAGATACCTCTGCAGGGCCTCTCTGCCCTCTAGAGTGTTGACAGCTCCTCCCAATTTTGTGTAATTGGCAAACTTGCTAAGCAATCCCTCAAGTTCTGAGTCTGAGTCATTTACATATGTTGTAACTTAAGGAGCAGAAGAAGTGTGTGTGTTTGTTTGTGTGTTTTAAACATATCACTACTATTTCATTTTTTGTCCAGTTCAGCTTTCGAAATTAAGGAAATCTGCTGAAATGTTATAAAGGTTTTAGGGAAAAGCATTGAAAGTGAGACTGAAAAATGTATCATCCAGTGAAAGACTGGAGAAACTTGGTCTGCTTAATTTATCAAGAGACAAGTTAATCACCATCCTTAAACACCTACATGGGAAACAGAAAATTCATAATAAGGTGGCTCTTCAACCGAGCTAACACAAGTATAATAAGATCCAATAGCTGGAAATTGAACTTGACAAAATTAGGCTAAAAGTTAGGTGCATTTTTTGACAGTGAAGATAATCACAGAATCACAGAATGTTAGGGATTGGAAGGGACCTCAAAAGATCATCTAGTCCAATCCCCCTGCCGGGGCAGGGACACTTAGGTGAGGCTACACAGGTAAGTGTCCAGGAGAGTTTTGGATGTCTCCAGAGTAGGAGACTCCACAACCCCCCTGGGCAGCCTGTTCCAGTGTTCTGTTATGCTCACTGAAAATAAGTTTCTTCTCAAATTTAAGTGGAACCTCTTGTGTTCCAGTTTGAACCTATTACCCCTTGTCCTACCATTGGTTGTCACCAAGAAGAGCCTGACTCCATCCTTGTGACTCTCACCCTTTATACATTTGTAAACAATAACAAGGTCACCCCTCAGTCTCCTCTTCTCCAAGCTAAGGAGACTCAGGTCCCTCAGCCTTTCCTCATAAGGGAGATGCTCCACTCCCTTAATCATCTTTGTTGCCCTGTGCTGGACTCTCTCCAGCAGTTCTCTGTCCTTCCTGAACTGAGGGGTTCAGAACTGGACACGATATTCCAGTTGTGGTCTCACCAGGGCAGGGTAGAGAGGAAAGAGAACCTCTCTCGACTTACTAACCATTCCTCTTCTAATATACCCCAGGATGCCATTGGCCTTCCTGGCCACAAGGGCACAGTGCTGGCTCATGGTCATGAGCCACTAGAACAATCTACCAAATACTTCTACGGATTCTTTGAGAAAATTTTCAAAAATTTATCAGTTTTTAAGGCTTTGCAGTATCTCAAATAGGTTTAATTTCAGAAAAGTTCGTCAGCCTTTTTTAAACAGGAAGTCAGCCCCTGTGATCAAACTGTTTCCCATGAGCTCTACGCTTTGTAGAACTCAGGACAAAGAACTTAGTGCTCAAATGCTTGGACATTTGAAACAAATTAAGTCTTCCAGGAAGTAGCTGCTCCAAATTACTTGATATACAAAAAATAGCAAAACTAAATACGTTTTCATTATCTGAGTGCTGTGATTAATGAATATACTGAAAGCGGACAAGCAAGCTGAGTAAATGCTGCTTTTTTGACAGCAAAATCTAATGTAGAAGTTCAACAAGAATTATATTGTTTTGCCTAATGGTAAAACTTGGATTTCTACAGATAAAGATAGATAAGCTTCAAAATAGCACTTAGATGCTCAAAAACACAATTTGAGCAAATTCAGGCAATAAAGAGAGTGACTTCCAAAAGCTCTCCACCTATTTAGCATCAGAGCAGAGAAGCTGCAAATACCCACACCTTTATTCAGGAAACAGTCATTAAGTATGACAAACTCTGCAAGGTTCAAGAGCACTGCATCCTTGGATGGAGCACAGCAGTTAGGTAGCTGTCCCACCTTTAAGGATATTTGGGTTTCAGAACCTTCTCTGAAGTTTATACTGTGTTTTGCAGGAGTTGTGGTTTTAATTGCCTCGAAGAAGAGAATGCGTCTCAGGTTACCCACCTTTTAGATGGCTGCTATGACAACTAGGCTATTGTACAAAAGACTACTTGGTTTTCCAAAGAACTGAACATGTCTGTCACTTATAGCCGAAGGGCCGACTTGGTTATGAAATGACAATATGCACACGTGGTATGTGAATCACAGCCCTACAGAAACTCCTCATTCTTGGACAACAACACCATACTGAGCACCCTCTTGCTTGATATTTCATAATAGGGAGCTAATCAATGTTTGTAATTCATTCCCCCACACTTGCATCTCCTCTACCCTAACCAGATGTGTAGAATACCATGCATGCCAGAGTTAAGTACCAAACTCCTTGTTGACACAAGGAACCTCTGAATATCCCATTCCTTTTTTCCCAGTCTGGCTTTGTCACACAGTGGTCATATGTGATGACATGGGGCAGGGCATATCCAGGCAAGATGACCAGTAAGGACTGCCTTGAGAGAGTGGGGAAGGAAAGAGAAAACACTTGCTGGAATGTATCACAGAAGTGATACAACCAAAACAAACCACAAAACAAAACAAAGAAACCACAAAGAACAAAACCTCACACACTGTTGTTTTTTTTCCTTATTGCTAGGTGGTTGGTTTTATTCTAGGTCATCTTTTCCCATCCAGTTCACCACATCAGGAAGGAGGGGAGTTAGGGGCTGCCTAAACAAGACATCTAGCATGGCTACTGAAAGAGAAGCACACAAAACTATTTTGTAAGTGAAAGGTCAGATCATCATCAGACTTCCATACATTCAATTCTAGTTCAAAAAACTCCTCCAGATCAAAAGAATAGTGATGAAGTAAATTTTCCAAATCATGCCAAGTCAAGAGCAAGACTCTAGCAATAACAACGGAATTCACATCAGTGACATACTGACAAAAAAAATGGAAAAGGCAGAGGAAAGTACGCAAAAAAAAAAAAAAAAAAAAGATTTCTAGGGCATCATGGCAAATTCTGCACATTCTTATAAATCTAATAAAAATATATTAAAAGAAATAACCACTTTAAACTTGCAATGAAGACAAGAAAATTTCACAGCTGAGGGAAAAGGGAAGAGTCAAGAGCAAAGCAAGCTGTAAGTTACCTTCACCTCCCACTGTGGTAGTTCCAATGAGGAACTGTTGTTCCAAGTGAGGATTTAAAGGAAAAAAACACAAACAAACAAACCAACCAAAACAAACAACTTGGAAAAGGTAATAATTTAATTACTCTAGTAAGCAGATTTCATAAAAATAACACAGGAAGTGAATTTATCATCCGGGCAGATCACTCAGTCAAAGGGAAAGAATACACTATGAACTTGTTTTGATAAAGAAGCAGTGGAAACTTGTTGCTAGATCAAGATGAGAGTTTTTTTATAGAGTCTGTTTCAAAAGGAAAACTGCAAAGTTATTTTGTAGGATTTGCTTCAAAAAAAGATGCTTCAGTAATATGTACAACCTATTTCAACTATGCACAACTGATTTCAAGGTTTTCTGAATGATTTTGACTTTTCTTGCTCTCATAACTTCCTACTTCATTGTAACTACAAATATACAAAAATCAAGTGAAATAAAACCTTTTCATATGACCTACAGAGTTTTAAACATTTTTATTTCCTAGAAAATGAAAATATTTTTGTTTATAACAGTCTTTTTCCTTGCTATGAACTCTGTTCTAGAACAGAAAATTATAGAGGAGGTGTGGAATTTTTTGTGAAATGGAAATCTTGAAACCTAATCAAATGTAATGGTTACAAATTTGCCAACTTTAGGGGATTTTGGTTGTGCCAGTTTACCAGGGATAAGTGATCCATTTGCGTTTTTGGTCTTGTAATTTGCTGACATTAAGCCTACATATGATTTCTTTTTACCTTGAATGGATATGGTAAGAACAAGGGGGAAGTCACACTGAGGTAATTCCACTTACTAAACTGCTGCAGAGGCACCACTGAGTATGTCGGCATCACACAAGGCAGTGGAACAGAGACAAATCCAGCTTTCAAGGACCTACTGCACACAAAGAGGGGTCCACAGGCCATGTCATTGCAGCGCTTCTTATGGGCTAGGACAGGGTTATCTCATCAGGTCTGATTAGCCCAGGCAGAACCAATTAACATGGCCACACTGTTTCTGGTATTTGAATGAACTCCGTGGACAGCCCCATTGTGCCCAGTTCTCTTCAGATTTGCATGAGGCATCCAATAATGCCTAAAGCAGTGTTGCTAAGAACTGTCAAAGGAGGTTTCTTCTGCATTTTTAAGGATGCTTGAGAACTCATAGGGAGGCACTTTTATGCTGTATAGGTCTATTAGTGAAGGTTGAAAAACTGTGTCTTTCACCTGGGCTGGAAGTCTCTGAAATGGTCTTGATTAGCACTAGAATATTGCTCTGCACCGAACAAAAAAGGCCTCATTTCATAACACAGAACTTATTTATACCTGGGTAGAACAGTGTTTGAAAGCGGTCGAGATCCTGAAATATAGATAATCTCTCTTAGCAGGTACAGCCCTCAAAAAAGGCCTGGCAGATGAGCATGAAATCTTAACTTTATGCAATACTCAACAGATAAACAGCATAGCAATCAGAGGACAAGGCTGTCACGTAAAGCATCCCATTTTGATGAGAATGACTGTTGCTGTGCTCCGTACTAACTGTAGTTTCCTAAAGACTGGAATTTTCATGCCAGATAGATCATGTTGTTATAGTCCAGTTGGAAGGCGATAAAGTCCTGAGTTGCCAAGACCACATCATCATCCAATTGCTTGACCATCTGCTAACAGCTTGGTGTCGATGACAAACCCAGGTGCGTTCCTAAATATAGTAGTGATCTAACAAATTATGGCCGTGTTTCTTCAACCAAAGAAGACTGAACGGGAATATTTTGCTAAAGAACATCATAAATATGAATAAGTAGCAAAAATAATAGTGATAACAATAACTGTGTGGCCTTATCTCTCAAATAATCCAAATGCAATTTAAAAATGTTATATGCAAGAATTATTTTAATTTCTGGCCCATGGTAGAATATTTTTAATAGTGTGGAACAGTGATATTGCTGTCTTAAAAAGGTGAAATGTAGAATGATATATACAGCTACTTGAAGGACTTGAACATGCAAGAAGAAAAGAACTATGACTGCCCTCACAAACCAAAGTAAGAGCAGAATCTGTCTCCTAATCATTGTGAAAAGTGCAACTACCTCATTTAATCACTTTAAAATAGTCAAGTCTGAACCTATAGAAATCAGCTTTCATTTGACACCACAATCAACAATTTGCTTTATAGCAATTGCTTCTGTTACGTCTAGACCCTTCCTCAGAATAGAGGGGATGCTCCCACATTCCCACCACTTGAGAATGGCTTCTCCAGTACCCTCTGGACTCCCTGCTCTTGTGGACAGATATAGAGAGGGTCACACAGAGGAGAATTTTCCAAAGTGAAGGGATGCACCTCACTTTGAGAAGGGAGGAGGCGGCACAGAGTAGCAAGCCTGCCAGCTGAATAACCTCCCTGTCAGCAGGTTCATTAATCATTGTGGGCCCATCCGGAAGCCTGCTGAGGCCAATGGAAACCCTCTTCATGACATCACAGTGTTTTGGGCATGTATTACTGAATCACTCTAATGTCCTAAGCTGTCCTTGGAAGAAGTTTGAAGCTCTTTTATCAGATTATCTGTTTCACTTTTTCTTGGAAAAAATTAAATGTGCCTTTTACTGTGTTCCATAAACTTCTTATATGAAATATAAAACATTTAACTGTTTAGCAAAGAAAACGTGATTATGAATAAACACAAAAGTGCTTCTAAGTTTTTTTAAAAATGTGATATATAACATTTTTACATTTACTTCAAGTTTGCTTACTGAAATCACACTTACTTTCCCCTAAAAATTGCCTTTATTCTTTGGCTATTCTTTTATTGCAAAATTATTCACTCCATTTCTGGTTAGAAAAGCTTTTCTGGAATGAAATGATCTTTCAGAACAGTGTACCTTTTAATGTTTCCAATATTAACTAACCACTCAGGGTGTGATCTTGTTGAAATCAGAGAATTTTCTGTTATACAGGAGTGGAAATATTTAGCTTCTCTCTCCTCTCCCAGAAAACAAACCACATCCTGGAAAAAGAAATGTTTTACACAGAATTTATACATGATAAGAAATTCATTCCACCAGTGGAGTAAGACCTTTAAAAGACCTTTATCCACCTCACAGAATAAATTTGATATGCCTTACAAACCATTATGTGAACTCTTCCTCTTGGTGCATGCAGATGCAACTCTCCTAAGTGATAACACCGTAATTTCCATTCCAATGACGAAGTTGGTTCTGGAGTGGGGACAAGTTTATTGTAATGCACTTGTATATGATTACATCCTAGACTGTAAAAAAATTAACATTTATTTAGCTGCTTTTAATAAGCTTTTCAAAACCTAATAAATCTGAGTAGCTTAAAACATGTTTGCTCTGGAAGATCATTCAAGAGGGTTGGGCATCCTGCTGGTGGGGCTGCTGAGACTGTTTAAAGAGTGTGGTTGATCCTCAGTACATTTATAAGAGGACTGTTCTTTAGGAAAATTTTTGTTTATATAGTTTACAAACACAGGACATTGAACTATATGTATGCAAACTGTTTCCTTAGATTTTTTTTCTGGAAAATTTGTTAACAAAGTATATCAGAGATGACTGAAAGGTGGGACCTCATTCACAATGCAAGACAAAAAGTCACACAGCCTTTCTTTCCTGCTATGTCCGAATGGGGCTTCTGGCACTTCTGACTCAGAGCCACCTTGCCTGGTGCAAAAGGTTCAACAGGGACAGCCCTTAACATACAACCAACTTGCATCTCCAGGGATCTTATGTTGATGAGCACTGACCAGAGCAAACAACAGTTTCGTTTATTTCACTCCTGTTTTGACAAAATCCTCTGCCCTAAAGCAGCTCCAAAAGTCCCCTCTTCTTTCTGTTACTCCAGTGTGGTGATGAAATACAGAGTGATGCAGGAGCTACTGACACAAACTCATTCCAGCAAAGCGATTCTGTAACAAAAATCCTTCTGTGGTCAACCACCCACACTATAAAGCCCCTCTGGAGTCCTCTGATGACACAAATCAGCTACAGCAGAGCAGACACTCCTGGCCATAGTGTTTCCACCCAGAGCACTTACATCATTTTGTCTCCCTGGCCGTGTTTAAACAGACAATGCAATGAGATGGGAACCAGTTTGTGAACATAAGATAGGAAGCATACATTTTTGTGGAGTTCATATGTGTATTCACACAAAGGAAAATAATTAAATAGGCCATTTCTAAAGTTGATTTTTATATAAAATTGTGTATACTATTTATCAGAAATCCTGACAAACAGAAAAACACATTTAATATCACAGAGGTGATGCCCCCAGCTTATTACTCCATATTTTTTTGTCAAAATCAGTGCTGCAAAATTTGTGAAATCCCTAAGCAAGATTAAAAAACAGAGTTTTGTCACACACTTGCACTATGTAACACTCTTTTGATGTGTTTTTAATATACAAAGATGATGTTTTGATTATTTCACTAGAGAAATTTGGGGCCTCTTTGATTTCAGAGTAAATTGGTCTTGTTTAGTTTTTAAATATCAGGCCAAATAAACCTTCATGTGTCTGTCAGAAATTTCTTAGTTATAGGACAACTTAGTATGTCCGAAGTTGGAGGGCAGTAATTAAGATACACGTAAAGAATTTGGGAAACATATATTTGGATCACAGTATTATGAAGGTTAAATGATACAACAAATTAACAACAAAAGATTATATTTATTCCATTTTGCTAAGGATACTAAGACAAAACTTGTGACATAGGGAAATTACATGTTACCAGGACAATGTACTGGAGGTCTTATAGAGCCCAATTTCACTGTTTCTGGACTGTGTCAGCAGAGGGCATTAGAGTGGGTTTGGAGCTGCCCTAAGTTCTACCAGGGCCAGTCAAACAAGGCAGAAACCTGCAACTTCCTCTGCATTTCTTTAATTTCCACTATGTCCCAGGGCAATAGGGACATAATGAAAGGTGGGGTTCAAAATATCAGAGGGAACAAAAAAAACTTAATCATTAGGATAACGATGGAAACAGACTTAATGGATTTGCCCAGCAGAGTGTGACCAAATACCTCCCCAAAAATTTACTGCCAGATGCTTTGGGCTATTTGTTGAAGCAGTGACAAAAGGGAGGGAAACAGATACAAATAAAGCCAGTCAATTTTTCAGTGTTTTTAAAAATGTATATCCTGAACTGGTTCCTCAATATCAAGAAAAAAAAAAAAAAAAAAAAAAAATTAAAAGTCAATGAAATAATAGCAAGTCTTAAAATGTTTGCCAGCAGATAGCTTCCCAAACTATAGTGGCTCTCAAGCTGTTTTCATCAATTTAATTGCAATAATGAATGTGGTTGATATGATTTTTCTCAAAGGTTCATACTGGTAGATAACTTGGATATATGTATTTGAGAAATTTCCTTTCCCTAAGATCCGACAAGCCTGTTGCTTTTCTCTTACACCAAGTGGATCGATAGTTACGCTGAATAAAGCTTGTATGAGAAAAGAATCAGCCTTGGTTTTCAACAACACTCATAGCTTTAGACACACTGGCTGCAGGAAATCTGTCCCTTTGACTCTTCAGTTCTAGCCTCTAATGCAGTTTCTCTGCTGGTATCATGACAATTTGCTGAAGTAGACCCCATGAGACCCTGGGTCATGAGGCTTCTTTCACTTTGTATGATTTGTCTTAGCTGTGAATTCAGTTTGTTTCTTGGGTGTACCTGCATCTCTGGAGGAGCAATGAGCTACCAAGGAAGATGAACCAATTCCCCCTCCAGTAAAGCCCACCAAAAAGGCTCCCCAACATGTGTCCATCTATTTAAGCAATCAGAGAATGTTGTGAGGAACAAGTTTTTTTAGATTATTTCTGTTTGGGAATAAAGTGATAAAGCATTTTTTCCTTGTGCTATTTCCAATTGGAAATACCATGAGGAAGCATGTTTCTCATTATATTTCCTATTTGTTCAAGCATATTCCCATGCCAAGGGAACAGCTGAATCAAAAGGCAGGCAATGCCCCAGAGTTTTGATGCAAGCAAATGGCAAATAAGAGTGAATTACTTCTCTCTTTTCTTCTTTAACTTTTTTTTCCCCCAAAAAATTGTTGAGAAGTTCTGAGGCAAAATGAAAACAGAATTACGGGTTGGAAAGCCTCCAGAAAGCTTTATTCATCTTTTCTGACAAAAAACCTGCTAGCTAATTTATGTAAATAGGAACCCTGTATGCATTCTGGTTTTGGCTAACAGAATTCAGCGAAATGGAGAGACCAGGCTCTGGTTGAGGTTGATCGTAACTCACCCTGTCCTCATGCATTTGTTGAAAGACTGAATATGATGCTGTGCTGTTTCACTTTGTCTTTATTCCCATCTCAACCACAACTTTTTCCTTGTGTAACCAGTGTGTGTAGGGCAAAGCTCTTTTATCTGGCACCAAGGGAAATACTATTCTGCAAGCAAGATTTTACTACAGGCAAGGAAGGGTAAGGGCGTCTCTCTTTGCTCCCTGATGTTACCTATGACAGACACAGCCTGGGCTCCCTCCTCGGGCTCAAGTCCCACTCTCCCTTCCTGGACTGCAACAGCTTGGCATCTTTATTTATTTCTTTAGCTGCTTGGTTCTCAGGCAGTGGAGCTCACTGTGATGAACATCATAGTGCTTACCAGGAATTCCTGTGTATACTCTAAATATGTCTTTGAATTCTAGAAAAAAAAAAATAAAGAAAGAAAAAAAGAAAAAGGATTTACATGAGATGTAAACAGCTCATTGGCCTCCTTCTTCAGTTCACCTTTTCTGTGGGTAGTAACATTGATGAGCTGAATTTGTAACGACTGACAATGTAGTGCATGTCACAACATGGCAACTGCAGGAGCCCATGCCTACCCTATTTCTCCTCAGTCATTTTCCAAGACATGGAGCAGGAGGCACTTGCTGGTGTGAAAGGCCAGTGGCCTCAGCCAGCAGATGACAACAGGAGTAAACATCTCTGCAGGAAGAGTAGTGCTTATGCCTGTGGACAGTCTCAGTGTGTTCTTCTCGGCATTTGTGCCTCTGTGAGACATTTTGATTGCCTAGCAATCAAAATGTCATCTTAACCCATGTCCTTGAATGCAAGAAGCTGACGTATCATGCACTCTGTAAGCATTAAAGTGCATTTTTTTTTAAGGTAAAGTTGGGTAACTAAAAATGTCAAAATTACCATCTCTTCTGGGCCTCTGTGTCTATAGTTAGAGAGAGTTACGCCTTTTTCATTGCAGGTCATTTCTGGATTAACTTCAAAAATTATTAAAAACAAAAGGCTTCCACTGCTACAGAAGGGAAGTTCTGAGTTCTATTTGATCACAATTTGGTTTGGGGGTTAATGAGGGGGAGTGTGGAAGGATGTTTTGTTTCATGAAGGTCATTACATTATTTACCTGTCACAAGTTTTTAATTTTATACCTTTTTATACTAATTATAACGTTTGTTGCTTGTAATGTTGTTGGTTTGGGATTTCTTGTTTGTTTTCATTTTGTTTTGTTTTCCCAATTTTTCTTCTGCACATTTCCTAGTGAACAGGTAGAATGAAGAGTTCTTATCCACACTCTGTTTTCAGTAGGTAGACAGTAATTTGTTGTTCTTCTTCTCAGGATGGTCTATCTGGACAGTATTTTGACAACTTTTTTCCTGCATCAAGATGGTGGTTTAAAAAGCCCTGTTTTATAAAACAAGTGAACACATTACAAAAGGCAAAACCAAGGAAGAAAAAGATATATGATTTGTAATTAATTCAGCTCAGTGGCAAAATCTTACATTCTTTCTGGCTTACTCAGGGTTCAGAAGCAAATCTGTTACAGAGAAATCAACAGACCCCAGGTTTCTCTGTACTCCTTTCTGAGTAATTTTTTAATTAGAGGAATGTAAAAATATTGAGTGATAAAATGTCAGGAATAATTATGATTGCAATAACAATCTATGCAAGTTTTACAATAATAGAGCACTGAATACTTTGTCTCTTTTATGTATTTCTGTGGTTAAAAATATGTGTACTAATAATCCTTTTTATTGCATATTAGAGTTCTGGTGTGGAAAAAAAAACAATGGAAAAAGCAAAAGTAACTTGTCACTTAGTAATTCAAGTGGAAAGAGACCTAGCCTACAAGAGGACATTGTCAGCTGAATGAAAGAGATTAAATTGATAAGAAAGAATAGAGGTCTGCTTCCTTCTTTGTCTTGGAAAATACATTTGTTAGGCAGCTTTCCAACACAGAAAAGAGAATAAGACACTTCCTAGGACAGAAAGATTAGTAGTTGGAATAGCAGTCTTTCATTATAAACAAACCACGACTTTTTTACCCTTTTAGGATTTGAGAATTGCTTTCCAATTACACTTCCCTTTTATCAAGATGTGAACACGACTACAATGGTACCTTAAAGAAGACCTAAACTTTAACACAGGGCTTTTCATTCAGTTGCTTTAATATCTGTTAGCCAAACTCAGGTTTTTGTTGTAGATGCTGAGATCTCACCCAGTGACAAACATGCTCATATTTCTGTGAAAATTCATTGGTAACATTCTACTCCAC
Source organism: Columba livia (assembly GCF_036013475.1). NCBI lineage: Eukaryota > Metazoa > Chordata > Aves > Columbiformes > Columbidae > Columba > Columba livia. The sequence continues at coordinate 184,568,943 of NC_088602.1, read as the reverse complement.
ACGAAAATATGACGTAAGCAGCTACTGCTGAGGACATGACATGAAATTAATTGATTATTTTTCGTCAATTTAGAGGAGATGAGCTCAATTTTTTGATCAAAGACTCTCATCATCTCATCATCTATTCAATGGACTTTCAAATGCATAAGGGATAGCAGTTTATGAAAAGCAGTTTTTCATACAGGCCTTAGAATAAAAGAAACACTTGGTTAACAATAATTATACACAGGGAGAAAGGATCACAATAAACCAAGCCATTGTTTCCTCAAAGAAATTGTTTAATGGAAAAGGCCATTATCAGTTGAATAACTCTGTGATGACAGTGGGTCAATGTGAATTTGCAGCTGTTCTGAGTTCCCACAGACTTTTCTCCAGTTTAAATGTTTGAACAAAAGCCAACTCTTTCTATTGACTGTAACTTCAAATAAGGTCTCATATATTCAAACAATACATTTTATATTATAATTCATCTCAAGATAATTACTGAATTACAGACAATGCATATATCTGTATATACACATCATAAGATATCTGTAAGTCTTCACCTCATATATTAACGTCTGTTAACCACTAAGTTCTGACCTTTCTTCCAACAGAAATGACTCAGTCATAATCTGGTATAGCTTCTCCTACCTCTTGTGTGGTTGAACATTTTCATGCCGGCTTTCAAAGGCCTGCTAATTACTCATGGAATTGATAATACTCAGAAATGCAGATGTGAAATTGTGTAGACACAATTGTAAATTGTTTTGAAAATGTCCTTGAAAATGTAACTGCTCACATCAGTTAATCAGCTTGTAAAATGTCTTCAGTGGAGGTACCTTAGTGAATTTCATTTTGAAGCAAGCAACGTTTAGCTAATAAAGCATAGTTTTATGCTGAGGAAAAAAAAAGAAAAAAAGTACAGTATCAATATACTTCAAATCAATAAAAGCAACCGAAGTCTCATACATTTCCTTGTAGTTGCAGGAAACAGTACTACGGTTCTGCTTCTAAACAACTAGAATGGACAGAATACTTTTTGCACTAGGGTAACACAAAAGATTATGATGGTATCCTTCCTCCTCATTCTTTATGTCATTGTGCAATATAAATTATTATTAAATGTATTAAAAATATGATATGTTTGTTAAATTTACTTGGAAAAAAATGGTTCTTTTTGGAAAATAAAGGTTTCTTGTGAGACAATTTAGTCACTTCTAGCAAACATTTTGCATTACCCAGATCACTTATCCCTGAAAATGATAGATTAAAACACTTTACTCCTATGTGTTTCTATAAAATAAAATCATACAATATAACAGTTGCATGCCATACTTTCTGTAAAGCTATAATGTTTCTCCCAAAGGCAGGAGTATGCATTGCACTCATCTGTGCTGTAAATTCGTATTTTGTTTGGTATTTTTGTTTTTACAGAATTTTAATATTTGATTTAGCAACACTTCACCAAAATGTTATGCTTACAGTATTAGAGTTGATATTGCATGTGTAAGGCACTGATATTCCAAATATGTAATTCATTAAAAGAGTACAGTTAGTTAAACTACTCTTATTGATGGTATCAAAATAATTATAATCACTTGCTTGATGTGTGAGACAATATTAGCAGGGCTGTTGACCTTTTAAAGTCTGCCAGTAGGGACAGCTAAAAGCTTTTCAGAAAAGAAAAAAAAAAAAGGATGACTGCTGGCTGCATTTCAGAAAGCTAACCAAATACAGAGAGTCTGACCTTCCTGATACATGTCACTTGGCCAAAATTACATCCCCATGGTATCCTAAGGGTGCTTTGTGCTGCATAAGTCAGCACAAAATTAGTCCTATTAGAGTTCATTTGGATTCGTAGTTGAGAATCAAGTTTAAACAAAATGACCAAGGACTAGTGCACATCTATGCATGCTACTCTGTACCAAGGTAACTTTACTTAATCAATATTACTGAAAGAATTAGGTATAAACTGGTCAACAACACATTTAGCATGGAGACCAGAATGTTTCTCGTTAGAGACATGCATCGTAGAATGAGCCAGAGAGGCAGAAAATTGTAGGGATTTTTCAGTTTGATATATTTGTGGGAGGAATTGCAAGACCTGGTTGCGTGAGGCAACAGTGGATTAGATTTAGGGCTCTTGGAATTGATTTTTGCTGGATTAGCAATGTCAGTCTATGGCATCCCTGCTCTGACTGTGCACTTTCCTCACCTTCCCAGCAGGGCCAGAAGGAGCTGGATGTTTGCTCCACACCGACCCTGACTCACAGCCCTCTCAGTTAATCCTCTGGACAAGAACTGAGGGGTCTAAACATGTTTGTTCTGCCACCCTGGTTAGAAGGCAGTCTCCAGCAGACTGCTGGTGAGAGTAACATCCTGCCAGACACGGAAAAGCTCCAGGTGATGGAGGGTCTACTGCAGTGGAGATGTCTGTGCATTTTCTTATAGATGCAAGTAATTTGGTGTTGCTGTAGTATCAAATCTGTAGCTTCAATAAAGCTTACTACCTGAATATGCTACCATTTACATGGTGTCCTGATGATACCAACCCCCACCCAGCAGTTTGTGTGTCTGGCCCCACGCTGAACAAAGCTGGCCAAGTTTCTCCTCCTGGGTGTCCTCCCCGTGGTGCAGCCCACAGCACAAACAGGCCATGCAGGGGCTGTCTGGCCTCCCTGGGACCCCCACCCACCCAGCAGCTCTTTCTGGCTCAAGCCCTGGCTTGAGCCTCTCAGATTCATTGCATATGATGCAATTAAAAAAAAAAAAAAAAAAAAAAAAAAGATCTTTAAGGGTATTCTTAGTAGGTTTAGAAAATAATGTAAGGATTTATAGTGCTTTGAAGCTATAAATGTGCTTGTCCTTTGTGGTGGAGTTTCTTTGATTTAATTTTAAATATATGAAGGGCTGATGTCCATATCTGAGTAAGTGACCTCAGGATTTCTTTATAGTTAATGGAAAGGAACAGGAGCTTTTGGAGCACGGTTCATCTGACCTATTTTACTCATCTCTGTGAGTCCTATTCTTAGTGTTGTACACACATAAACTAAAAGGGACAGGGTTTTAAATATTGAGAGACAGTCACTACCTCTTCCAGTGAAAGCACACAGGGCATTGCAAAAGCCATTTGGTCCACAATATATCCCGTATTAATCACTTGTTGGTGGGAAAGCAGACAGACCATTTTTGCACTCAATTATAAGCCTGCTTGTTAAGCCCAAAAGAAAAAGGCTTTTTTGATTTCCATCTTTTTCCATCTGTTCTTTTAAACCTATTTCGAAAATGGAAGGACTACTCAATTCAAGAGATTCAGAATCTGGACCTTGGCAGTGTAGACTTGCAGCATCTTTTGCAAGTCAGTTTTTGAGTAGATGGTGACACATTAAAGTTAACAGTTAATTTTCAGAAGGCTGGAACACCAAAATTCTGAATACTGAACAAGAGGTAGTTCAAGTTGCACAGTCAAAAATGGAGGCAATCTGATTTAGCTTTTTCAAACATGCACAACTTCTATATACCTTGATAATTTTTTTGAATGCATAAAATAATACTTACCTCATATAGAGTAAATTATGTGCTTGCCAACATACAATACATCAGTGCCAGAGATGGGGATAGAATCCTGGACTGCAAACTTGTGCTTTAAACACTACTTGTGCTCTCTTGCCTTTCCAAGTTCAAGCTCTGGCTTTAACCGTTATTACTTTAGATTTTATTGTAGTTTTTCTCTACCATTAAAGAGCAGATTATTTCAAAAGTACCTTTTATTTAAACTAAATTGACTTTCAAAAGGAACTTAAACTTGCTCAGTATATTTTGTTTCCTTTTGCTTCCGTCTCTCACACTTAACACACTTCTACAATAGTCAGACATGAAAGAAGAAGATACATCTCTTTTGTCTTCTGTAAAGGTATTTGTTTACTATCAAAATAGCATTTAGGTAGGAGCTGGGTCTGATTCAGCCTTTAATAGATTTAGCGTGTATCTATTTTATTGGGTTGTGTAAGCATACCATGGTGTGATAAGCTAATGGGGACATAGGAAGGGATTCTGTATTAAATTCTATTGCAATCTGTATTGCTTACCTGACAGGTGAACCTGGGCAACCCCCTTCAGTTCTTTTGTTAGTTTTTCTGTATTTTGTCTCTCTTGTTTAAGTCTGAAATTCTGCAGAAATGTGTGCCCATGTTCAGTTTACTCATTAGAGCCAGTACATTTTTAAAAGTTTCCAGTCTGTAGGGCATAGATGGGGTCTTCCAAAGCATTCATATGGAGTGTAGCACAGTAGAAGCCTAATGTTGGCTGGAGAATTTACATATTGCCATCATACTGATGTTAGTTATCAGCAGGTATAAACTGCTACAAACTGGACAGAATTTTACTGATTTTCTGTCATCTCAGATACCAAAGTGGACTTTTTATCCTGTAGTAAGGCATGTCATCATAAAAAGTTTCCATGTTAGCTGTTTTTATCCATATTTGCACTGCTGAAAATGAGTGCATAAAGGTGAAAGGTCCTAAACATCCTTGTTTGGTTTTTAAAATTTCAGCATTCCCAATGAACCCTTTCATCTCCCTTTTTCCTTTGGAAAATATGTTTTCTCCTGCCTCTATGGCAACAGCTATCACTTTTTTTGTAGACTTATACCACTACAATTAATGAAGAAGTTAAGCAAGAATGTTTTGCCATGAACAAATGTGTATATGGTTGTTGTATACTGTGTCAAATATAATCCCTTGCTGGTGTAAATTCTCTGCCAATGTAAAATCTCCGCTATTGTAAATCCTGACTGTCATCAAGAGTTTTTTCAAGGCCAGGTTCCAGGAATAAGCAAGTATGCAGTTACTTATGGCAGAAAGGTGATTGTACTACAAAAATAACTAAAGCTCCGTTGTCTTCTTTGCTCGACTGTGAAGCATCTCTAGCTGTCACCTCCATGGGGAAAGGGATCTGAGAGATGACAAGTACTCACACAGAGTAGTCTCCCAGCAGCAGACATTGCTTTTCCTGCTTTTCCTATTCCTTTTGCAGCCATATGAGCAGCATAGGGAACTCTCTGGGATGCACCCTGCCTTTGCATTTAGCTCTGTCCCTTCTGTACCATGTTTAAACAGCACAGCCCCAGCCCAGTCCAAATCCTGGACATCTTAATGAGCAGCTCCTGCTACTACTCTGCTGAGAAGTTCTGAGATAAAATTTTGAATGAAGAGATTTTTTTTTGCCATGTAGATCACATATTGAAAAGATATTGACTCTTTAACAAATAAAAAAGGCAAAACTAATAGAAAAGGCTCTATGGAAGGTGAGTGGGGTGAGTCAATAAGGGGAAAATAAAAAGCTATCTAAAAGATTAGTATTTTAAAAACTTTAGTAGAATCATATTAAATTACTTTAAATATATATATATATATATTAGCATTATTATAAATCCCAATATGTAGTAAAAACACTGAATAGTTCAAATTATAAATTCCTGAGTCATATGGTTTGTTAGTTTCTTTCCGCTATTAGCATTTTGGAAGTTACCTCACCTTCCCTTCCACACACTTATGCAGTGCTGACTGATGCTAATAAAAGTCACATATACACGTGCAGATTAGAATTCAGTTGTCTAAAGTGCTCAATTTGAGCATGAGATACAGGCAGAGCAAATATGGGTTTCATTAGGGATTTTGAGACTTTGTTAAAAGTAAGGAAATGGTATTGGGATTTTGCTAAATGATAGACAAGGAAATCTTCTAGCTATCACAAAGTGATGTCAGAATGATATTGCTGTGAACTGGCAACACAGTAGGAATTTTTTACAGGTCGTCAGAGGAGGGCAGGGGGAAGGGCTGCTCCTTGTGGTATACATTCATTTATTGACTACAGTCACAGTTATTTGCTTCAGCCAGCATGATCTGAAATGAATGTATAAAAGCACATAGGTATTGGAATTTTCAACCCAAATCAGAATCCTAATTAACTGTAAATCGTAAAGCCAGTAGCCTGAGGTATATTAAAATGAGAACTTTGTACATGAAAGGCTGCACATGCCCCAAAATCTAAGTATTTCCTACTTATAAACCACCAAATTCACTGCATCAGCTTCTATGACTGTAATTCTGCTCCTGAGGGATATACAAATGGAGTTAACTGAAAACAAATATGAGTTTGCAACTCATAGAACAAGTCATTTTATGGGCACATTAAAAACTACTGACATAAGGAAAGACAACATAGAATATTTGTACTTAAGGTAAGAATATGACATTAAAGCCAAAAGTGAACTTAGTCCATTGTACTTCATCAAATGCCTTTTTAATCTATAAATGTGTGTGATTATAAAGACATTAATTTCAAGGGGAAGACCACATCAGTGAAGCCCCACTGAAACACCTGGCACAATTGAATTTCACGCAGCACCAAATGCAAAGGCGAATAATCGAAGTTAGAAAACATGTTGGAGTTGAACAGAACTGACATGGAGGATTCTGTTGTCTCAGATACATAAAAGGGCTTTAGTTATAAAGATCCAGTCCTGCTTAGGGCAACAAGGGTTTTGTTGCCTTCAATAAGAACAAGATCAAGCTATAAAGGGGTATTTAGTCCTTTGGCGTTCAGGCAGCAAATAACACAACTGAAGCTGCAGAGCCCCTGCACCTGATGAACCTCGGTTCCATATCACCATTACTGTTCAATGGTGCAAAGTTATCTTGTGATCTTGATTTTAATAATGGCTGTACCCTTCCCCTTATGATGGTCTGAGTAACTCTGTGTCTTCTCAGGCCAGGATTTGGATAGAAGCTATGGAGTTTCCTCAGCTTCTCTATCACTGTGCTCTGCAAGCTGAAAACTGGCTGCATAATGTGTGTGTGTGTGTGTCTTTCCCAAGGAGCATAATTTTTTCAGTTAGCTGCTCAGGCTCAGCAAACTCTCTCTCTAAACTGTAAATTACGTTGAAAGCAGATGATCTTCTAAAATAATTTTGACTGTAGACTAACGGAACTATGAAATGCCAATCTTCTTTTTTGCCTTGGTATTAGGGATTCTGATACTTGCTCCTTTTTCCTCATGCAAGAGAGAGTTTAACAGTGAAGAAAGAGTGTTATGGAAATCCCAAAACATACACAATCACAACAAAACAAATTCCTTCACCATGAATTAAACAGGTGACAGGAAGAATCTCAACAATGGTTTAATGCTAAGTTGTCAGTCTTCCTTAATTTCTCTGACCAATGTTTGCACAAGAAATAGTGGTTGAAAGAGGATAGTAGAGGGGTAGTGAAAAGAAAAACTAATGCATGCTAAGTGAGGTATGAAAGTTTGGGAGTATTTTGGGATTACCCTGAGGTCAGATACAGTATAGGTATTGCCAAAGGCAATACTAATAAATACTAATATTAATACTAATATACTGACATACTGGGTTTTCACACTGAAGACTAATGTATGGCCCAGTGTTGAAGTGGCAAAACATACCCCAATTTATAGTGACTGTTCAGCTGCTGTTGCAGTGCAGACCTATGTCCCACTCTCAGAAAAGCCTTCCATCGCCACTGGAAGGCTGGACAAATACCACCTATGTATTTGCTAACGGAAAATGTTAATCTGAATCTGTCAACTATATCAGAAATCAAGTTGCTAAATTCTGCATTCAAGAATTTTCTGTAGATTTGTGACATTCCTTGGAAGGCTTTAGATCCACAAAGCAATGAATAAATTATAAGAAGAAATAATTATGGTATTTTCACCTCTGACAGATACAATTTTATTCTATAAGCACAGAAAATAAAGCTGACAGTTTTCTCAGACCAACACTCTAATATTTCTAAAGAAAAAAAAAAAAAGAAAAAAGAAACAAGTATTTTGCTGAAAGATGACATGTTTTGTAAATATTGTCCAGGGAAATTGCCCATGTGGGACCCCAACAGAAACATATTTCAGATAACTACTGTATAGTCAAAGTGTATGAACACTGTATATTCAGAGTAGAAGATAATCTCTGTAATGTTTGTTATGAGGCTCCTTGTGGACACTCAAATGTAATTTTAATGATATCCTGAAGAAGAAAAAAAGAAGTCATAGCACTCAAATTAAATTCCAGAGACAAGATTAGTTACTGAGGGTATGATTTACATCAAGTAAATTTAGCTGTCTAAAATGCATGTGTCTAATTTAGGCTCTCTTTGCAGTCCATCGAGGGAAGTCGGTACCTCCAGAGGGAGATCAATTCCACTCACTTTGACAACTGTTTTAGGACAGGATGAACTCCCAACGACCAGAGAGGAAAACCAGATGATTAGATTAGAAACCTAACTTCAAGACAGCAAAGACAGAGACGGTGTATTGGATCTGAAATGACACTGTCTGTTAGCACATGAAATCAGGTCCTCAGGCCCACCCAGCCCATGGAGTGCAGCCCTGCAGGTCTCATCCTGGATAATGGAGCCAACATCCTCCTGCCAGCTGCCACAGAGCCAGAGCTGCAGCCCAGCCACCATAACTACCATCTTCTGCTCTCCAGGACACACAATCAGGCTTCTCTCCAGTGGGCCAGGCCGTCTCGTGTTTCCCAACCCACAATCACGGGGATTACTTACAAACAGAGAAATAAAACATGAAGTTTCCAAACATCTCTAGGGATTTGGATTCCCCCATATCTGCTGGAAATTACTAGGAGATGGGTCCACATAGAATGTTTCAGTCTGAGGCCTCAAAATGGCCACTGTATCTTTATTCAGCAAATCGCTGTAGCATATATGTAAATCTTCAAGCTTAAATCCCATTAACATCAAAAGGATGTAAGCGTGCACTTAAATGTTTTTCTGAACTGGCCCCTTGGCCCCACTCCAGCAAAACATGTAAGCATATGCTTAACTTTAAGAATGTTTAACCCTGTTAACTTCTATAGTGTTGATTTTCTACAGTTTCCTGAAGTAAAGCACAGATTTTAATGCTTTGCCAAGTCACTATCTTAATGAAGACGCAACGCCCCTATCTCATCAGTATTACAAGCCTCAGTTAAATTGGTCATACTAAGGCACAAAGAGTAGAGCTACATATACTATGAGGAGAAAAAAAATCTGTTAGAAATGCCTAGACAAATGGTAAATACTGAAAACTAAGTACTTAAAAAAATGGATTCCAAAATTATGTAAGCCAAGTTAAAGCCTCAGTTCATCCAGGACTCAAGCACTTGATGTGCTTTAAACACATTGCTGTGCTTTCAGCACATTGGCTGTTTATGTTTACGCTTAGGCATGTGCTTAAGTACTGTGCTAAACTGGTCCATCAATATACACCTTCCCTTTTACACATCAGATAAAGTAAAATCCTTCGGCTTTTGTAAATCATGTTGCTTTGCCTAAGATATCAGATGACTGGCTCTACTTTGATGCTTATATGTGCACAATAAATCCGGACATAAAAATCAATAGAAACGTTTAAACCTGTGAGGTTGTAGAAGTGCACCTTGGAAAAAGTCAAATGTTAAAAAAATGAATCTCACAAAACTATGAGATTGCTGTAACAGACAAAGAATTGTTCATCTACATATGTATTCAGGTCCTTTACACAGGAGTTAAGCAAGCTTTGGTAAAATAAGTAGTACACAACCTTTTTAATGATGAATTTTTCTAGATTTGTCATGTTTATACATTGCTATGCAAATGAACTTTTATACAATTATCTGCAGTATGCCAAACAACCAACATACTACTTGGTCATGGGTTTGGAATTTTATGGAAGTAGTGTGTTTCACTTAAAAAATTGGTAAATATGATACGTTCAGTGCAAAGATTAATGATGTATATCTTTACAAAGCAGTCACAGGGCTATGTTTTGTTTATGCAGGATGGCATGCTATATGCTAAATATATCAAAGGTGTATGTTACCATAACGATGCATCATTCCTCAGCTATTAATCTAAACTGCAGTGTACATGTATATTTAATAATCCTCAGAAAGTCTGTAAGACTTATTTACATTTTCTATACATACTGCGTCTTTAAAGACCTTTTAATATTGGCCACTAATTCTATACCATCATAGTGCTTTAATATAAGTAAAAAAGATTGTACAATAGTATGAGACAAATCAGCACTCGAAATGCTAATAAGGACGGTTTACCCTTAAATTGAGGTTCTAAACCAATGTCATTTTTTAACTTTGAGAGTGCAGTGCACTGAAGACATCATATTTAAAATATCTGAAGAGCTGAACATCATACACAGGATATGTTGCATTTCTTCCAGTAGTCTGAACTGCAAACCATAAGAATAAAGAATCAGCAAAATGAGCAAATTGGTCATAATATCAATCTCTTATAAATAAACTTGGCACTTATCTGAAAAATTAGTTAATAGAAACTTCCAGCATGCACTGTTAAGCTATTGTTTTCATTTGTAACGTATGCTTAGAAACTGATAAATATTTATCTTTCTTTCACTACAGTAACTTATATCTCAGAAGAAAAACTGCAATTGCTTTAATTATATGTTTTCTTCCATCTTCATGGCATGCCATCAGAAACAACATTTGTAAAAAAATAATTTTGTTTATTAACAGGAAACTGCTTGCAAAAACTAGGGAAAAATATGAAAAGAAAATGAATTTATAAAAAAGTCTGAAAGAACAAAGCAGAGACATTATAATATCATCATTTAGAATCTATGAACTGAAATGTATTTTTAAAGACAAAGTTAATGCCTCCCTTTGAAATCCTCATGTTAAAATCAAAACCACAACTTTAACAGAAGACAGACATAGGTACTGTATGAAGAATTACAGCTTAGAAAATTAATAAAAATAGTATCTAAAACAGTATTAGTAAGATATGAAGCTCATTCATTAATGGTCTCTGTGATAATATATCACTGAAAATGTTGCATGAAGGACAGTCTTTGATAGGATTATGTACAGTATAATAGCAAGATATTGAAATTAAAATTCACTTGGAAGATACATCTTGTGAACTGAAGGGTAAGAAGATAATAATGGTAACATTAATAATAATAAATAACAAGTATAAAATGATTCACATAAATAGAATTTCCATCAGCAACCATTATTGTAATTATGGGAATGATAAAGTAATAATCTACAGTAAATAGCTAATCTTTATTGATTCACTATTTAATTTCTTTTTTTAGAGGGCTTTAGAATTGCTGTCAATAACAATAATGTGTACATGGGGGAAAGTTATGTAGAGAATAAATGATAAAAACAGTATTGTGTAATCTGTTTCTGAAGAATCTTTTGAAGATATTTATGTTGTTTGGTGCAGTAAAAGAAAAATCTTAAAAGAATTTTCCCACCTATTTAATGAATGCTGTGGGATTTCTTCAACACATGGTTACGGGCGTTCCAGAGGCATATTGGGAAAATTTAGAAAGTTCAGTACCTGCTTTTTTAATCACACCTCTCTCTGAGGTAAGAACAGCTCTCCATCAATGGCAGCTATGAAGAAAAAACAGACCATAAACTGTCTGACCCTACAGCAGCCCTAGAGGCAATTTCACAGCCAACAGCAAAGTTAGCACCAGAGGCAACCAGAAGGCCAACAAAGAGGGTGAATAAGAGAAATTCTAAGGAACTAACTATGATGCTGAGCAAATATATTCTAGAATTTAGCATACAGGTACTAAACAAACCTGCTGTGTGGCGGCAAGCATTAGCTCAGAAGGACAGACAAAAGAAATGCAGGACCTCATATGAACAACTGAAGTAGTGATCATATAGTGCCATTGAAAGCACAGTCCAGTTTCAATTGCTTTTGAATTCATAGAAGAATAGGGAATAACTTATGATATGCCTTAAAAATAAAAAAAAAACAACAATGTAGTCCCGAGAGAAAGACTAGATTTTAATTCATAAAGATTTTCTCTTTAGTCATTTGAGATATTCATCATCCTAGCAGTATCTTTTGATAATTAATAATGTAGATGGCCTTTGATCATCCACATATGAGTATTTTTACAGTCTGTTTTGCTTCCATATTAAGAAGGATATTGAATAATATTAACCTCCATTGTACACTGTGATTTTGCTTTTGCCTTGCATGTTGCTGTCTTATGGAGTATTGTAGGCTGCTGGTCAAAAAAAACATTTCATATAGGTGAGTAACTCCACTGTGTAATAGGGTTCTTCTCATCTAAGTAAAATCACAGTCTGCCTTGAACTACATATATCGTAATACTGCACAAGATTGTTTCCACTGTGTAATGCAGAATGTATATCTGATTTTGCAAACACTTCTCATGACCTCTTAGAAATGAAGTAGTCATTGGAAAAAAAAAGAAACAAATGCCAGGTTCACCATGGGAAAATAACACAAACTCAGCATGGGTCTATCTCCTTCTGACAGTTTAAATTCATGTCCTTCTCATAATGGCACATGGCCATACTGGCATAAAGAACAGAGCAAACGGTGACTGCTGCGCTCCAGATGTTCAATGTCCAAATGAGCTATGTTGTGCCTCCAAGGTGGTGGACTCAAAAATGGGATGCCTGGCTAAAAATCTGGCCCTCATAAGTTTGCGTTATTGTCAGTTAGATAGAAAACATATAAAGGAAGGTTCCTGCTTAAGTGAGAGAAACTGGCAATAATTTGAAATGTTTGATATACTTAGAAGTGCAGCAAAAGGACACCTCACCTTGAGGGCAGATGTCAACGCTATGATATACATGTGGTAAAAAAGCAAAATGCTTTTATTGGCATGAAAAAACAACCAGAAATATGTAGCAATATATGTATTTTTTTTGGGGGGGGGGAGTCGATATTTCCCACTGTACTCATTCCCTGGAGGGGCCAGCTGACATGATGCAGAGTCCAGAGAGAATACAGAGCAGATCCTGTGTGCAGACAGAGTGAAAAGACCCAGATTTCACAGCTAAGGTGGGTACATGGGAGAAATGTTGTGCATACATACATGTATATATGCAAGGGAAAAACACCTAGTCCAATTATCTAACAGTAGTAAAAGGGGAACTCCCTAAAATTAACATGCCATGCATTTAAAAACAATAAAGAAAATGTCTATTTAAAGAAAAAAAATAATAACCCATGGGAGTTAGTGTTGTGAGCTATTTTTAGAGATGTGCAGGATTCAGATCATTTAGGTACACAACAAAACACTCCACACTAGCATCACAATGGATAAAATATTGCAAAGAACAGCAGACTACATGTGTGACTATCAGTGCAAAAAATGGCTGCTGTTGAGATCAGAACTTCCCTTTGGGGACTCGTGTCATAATTATCTGTTAGGGGTTTCTTGAACCCCTCTCTGAAACATATGGCATTAGCCCCTTCTGGAAACAGCACAGCAAAAAACCTTGACCATATTCCTTAGCTATTAATAGTTGCTTTGATTTCCTATAGACTTAAAAGAGGATAGACTAATTTAACTCCATCCCCTGTTAGCCAGGTTCCTCTTTTAATTTTTTTATAATTTTTCGTCTGCTTTAGTGGACATTTTCCTGAAGTAAGGAGTGAGGGACTATGGCATTTATAAATGTCTTCGCCACGTGACACTGATTATTCTGATAATTATTCATTATTCAAAACCATAAGAATAATTACTGCTTTCAAATACTCTGCAAATCATAAATGCCTATATCAGGGTTATCTTTAGGCAGGTTTCCAGAATGTTATTTCCAAATGGAGAATTTTCACAAATTCGTTTTCTCCTGTTCTGAATTAATTTATCTTTAAAAGTACCAGGGTGGTCAGTTTTTACTTGAACAGATCTTACCTTCTTTTCAGGTAGAGCACTAATTTATGAAGTGGGTGGGAGTCCAAGGACTAAGAGTCAGTTGCATCCAACATCTAATGGATGGAAAAAAAAATTAAGTGTGAATAAGTATGCAAGATTATACACGCTGTAAATGGGCCATGCAATTTTAAAATAAAGCCCTAAAATTCTGCTGCTCAGGCTATTGTTAATTAGATCATTTAAATCTATTAAAAAATAACTACTGAATTCAAGCTGTTCCTTTTTCCGTGCTTTATTTCTGTTGATGATTTCTTGTAAAAGTAAAATCATCTCACAGTTATATGATTGCTCTATCCTTTAGTCTAGATGCATTGTATAAACTATAATGCAGTACAGATGTCAACCTAAGAACTAAATAGCTTATATTTCTAAAGAACCATGAAAAAATATTAACACTATAGAAACAATGGTTCAGTAATTACTTTTTGCTGTGGAGTGAGGTTAGGCATTTATCCTTATAGCTCCCTAATACACTTAAAGTCAGCACTGCCCCTGTGGTCCTTTTACCTTTGTTGATAAATGTATTGTACAGGATACCTTGTCTGACCACTACAGTATTTGAGGTCATGCTAGGCTGTTAGCACAAATGGTGTGAACAATAGTTTATATACCACTTAACTCCTTGGGAGAAACAGTTAACCTTGCCAGAGAGGACAGATCAGTCATGTACAGTTATTAAAGTCTAGAAGGTTTTGTTATGCTCTGAAATACTTTTGTAGAACTACAATACTCTGGTATGAGCTTTACCAAGCAGGAAAGCAAGAAAGGCAACAATTATCTTTGCTGTCTTTGAAAGGGATATTAAAGTTTTCAACAAAAGGTTTTCACAGACTTACTATATGAAGCACACACAAACAAATTTTAATATATTTAATCACTAGGCTTCCTAAACAGCACCAATCAGACAATAATATATTAAGCCACTGCTTTAAAATATACCAAGTTTACAAAAAAAAACCCTTGTGATTTTGATGGCCTTGGAATGGGCAGTCAGCAACAAAAAAAGAGATCTCCTGGATCAGTTTTCAAAATCATGCTGAAACTTCATAAATGACACAGATGGCCACCATAATCTAATTTTATTTAATCAGCAATTAACCAAAAAACACACCTTCCAAACAAATACCCTTTTTCAGAATTTTTCATGAATACAAAGGACAGAGTAAACAAAGAACAAAACCCAGTAGGGGATTACTAAGGACTTATCAGTTACTCTACATACAGATGGCAATGACACTTCTGTTAGCACAGATGGACCCAGTTTCATGATGTAATAAGCTGTACCCACACTGTTGTTTATTTTACTGAACTGATTGCCAGATCCAGCCACGTTTTGGCACTTTTAGAAAACACAAAGCTCAAGACAGCTCAGGTTCAGGTAGCCTCATCCATCTGCAGTTGGGGTGCATAAGCCTCTCAGTCCCTGTATCTGTGTGTGTTTTTGTAATCACCCAAAAAACACTAACCACCACTGAATCTTTACATTTTTAGGGTTAACTCAGAATGCTGGTTCATCTATCTTAGTCTTGCCTGCAATCTTATTCAACATGCTCAAATTAATCAGTTCCTCTCCTGAATTTCTGGGTTAACATCCCTATATTCCAATGAAAAGGTGTTACTTACATAAAGGGGACCCCAGATACGGTTTGAGGATATGGAATATAGGTCACCTCCCTTCACTAATCAATCTGCCACATGACACATCCTTGTTACACTTTCTTCTATCCTTTCTTCCTGGACATATCCTCAAGTGGACCTCTCTCAGATTCCACCTGGATAGTTGATACCTAACTATACACCTGAGCTGGCAAAGACTCACTCAGCCTCAGGGAAGCTCCTTCTACTGGCACAATGACATTCCTTAGCATCACTGCAGTCTTCATATCCCATCAGGAAACTCTACCTTGTTTTAGGATAGGTGGGAATATACATGTTCCAGAATGAGCTCCTGGGGCAGAAAAAAACTCCGGCACTTCCAGGTGTGGTTTCAAATACATGCCTTTATGAATAGAGTTAGTTGTCCATGTACGTATTTTCTATCAAGAACTATTATCTCATTAAGTAATAATATGCACTATATCTTCAAGAGAAGGACGTGGAGAACAGTAAGAACAGGAAGAAATCAGTTTGTTACCACTGCCTTTTAAAATCTCTTAACTAGCAAAATTAAACCATGTCTCTTTATTTATTTATTGCACTTGTAAAAAGATTAATGGGGATGTGATTCCTTCAGGCTTTTACATATAACCCTATCACACAAAGAACAAAGTTATACAGTGCAGCAAACGAACTAAATTAGCTACATTTATTTAAATAACTGCTATGGATGAAACAATAAATCAACAAGAATCCTCACAAAAATGTGTTTACAAAGTGTCTTGTAATTTGTTTTAGCAAGGACACAGATTTCTAGCTCTTAGCTAAGCTTGCTTCTAACAGTCTATTATCATATCAACTGTTAATGAGTATTTGCTATAGAAAAGCATTTCTGGCAAAAAAAAGACTATGTGTAACTTCTGCCTTACTGTCCTTTAAGACATAACTGGCAACCCTACATGAAATAGATTTTCCTAACAAACATTTTGTCAAAGACTTCTAATAACTTGGGAGACAATCAAAATTAACTGACAGTGCTTTGGTAAATCAGAAAAAGAGGTTATCTGAATGGTCATAATCATGCAATTATCTCATCTTCACTGTATTTCAAAAGGCTGTATCTATATCTAGTCCTATATCAGGAGTGAGTAGGGGGAGCTCTAATGCTGAACCTGTGATGTATTCATAAATCAGTACTTTCAGAGCCTGTCATGGGCTCCATAATGAGGGTCATTATTCAGGCAGAGTGTCAAAACTACTATCAAAGGACCTTCTCAGAATCACAATCATTCTGTTTCTTGTTAAATAAGCAATGTAGTACACAAAAATGGCAAACAAGAAGCAGGTCAATTTGGTACAGTATGAGGGCACAGAGACCTCTAGAGTAATTTACCCTCTGGGAATTCTGATGGCTTGTGAGATAAATTATATACACCCTCAGAAAAGATTAATGGTGATAAAATCCCAAGAATATTTTCAGAAAAAAAAAATGTCCATATGTACATATGGCAACTTCAATAACAAAGAAGACATTTTCTAAAGCAGAATACTTAAAGATAATTATTATCAGAACTGCAAGTACCTCTCTGGAAAGCCACTAAATCTCATTACAAAGCTGGCAACATTCAATGGAAATATATTATTTCAATTTACTGAAAGAGTTTATAAAAAAAGAAAACAACAAACAACACAAGAAACAAACAAACAAAAACAGTCTACAACTTTTCTGCATTAAAAAGAAAGGCGATAAAGGGAAGACAATCTGTCAAAAATGGATTTACTGAGGCAGGCCATTATTGACTACATTTTATTATAAACTATAGGAGATACAAGAGGACTTATTAACAGAATGTCATCTGGACATTTGACCATGATGGTAATAAGTGCAAATTATTTGTAAGTGATTGAAGGTTGCATTCAAATCACATGGCATAGGTGCCTAATTTGGGCACTGGCATCGCTTCCCTCCTTTCACTTTAGGGAACAAGAATGTAATAGCCCTACATGTGAAATAGTCTGAATTGCTCATTCTTCCTTGAACTAAAACATTACATTAGTAATGGGTAAATTAGGCACCAGTGAAGGCAGTCTAAATTCTGGCTCAAGATGACTTCTAGATATTACAGTGGCCAATCATTTTGAGATTAATAGTCAACCTCTTCCGACATCAATGAACTTCAGTGTCTCAGAAGATTAGGCTTAAGCAAAAGCTCTTTATTTTCCCCTGTTGATTAAGTATCTATGTTGAGAGTATGTGTGATATCAATTTATAGTTTACATATGCACATGTGCAAAAGCATATATGTATGTATGCAATTCCATGGGTATATTATTACACAGAATAACTCTGAAACAGAAACATACTGTAGCGCAGAAATTCCACTGCAATCTCTTTTTGTAAGGCTTCTTACTTGACTGCCCTGAGGCTTCTCCTCATGCTTTGCCTAAGAAACAGTAAAATAGGCAGAATTTAGCTTGGTCCATGACCTTATGCAGTCACAGTCTTCAAACATGGATGTCCAGAGGTCCAGATTCAGACACCATTTGAACACCTCTGGTGGCAAAGACTTTCTCCCGTGCTCATGCAGAGCACTGGTGACTTCAACAGGGCCTTTCTGCAAGTTGGAAGTTACTGAAGAAATGCCACAATTGTGCCTAATACAAATTATGAAGTCTGGGAATTTCAAGTGAGTTTCTAGACATGTAGAGCTCTTGAAACTCAGCCGTCTTGTAGAGTTGCCCTATTATTATTTTTGACTCTTAAGTTTTTTGTTAAATTTCTACAATTCAGTCATGTAGATGTTTTATTCGCATGCACACTTATACGGCATAACTTTATGATACAGACTGATAACAATTTTTGTATATCCTTTAAAGAAATAAATAAATTGTGTGCCAGAAGATATGTTTGCTCCTTTTCTCACATTACCCTTATTAAAGAGCAAGGTAAGAAGTAGATTAAAAACCAGTCCCACTAAGTGCCTCATAAATCCCTCAGCTTCACTTTACCAAACTGAATTTTGTCTGACAATAAATCCTACCTTTTCTAGACTTATTGTTTAAGTAAATTTGTATCTGTGGAATAATCAAAAGCAAACCAATTATATTCAGGCATCTTTTTTATCCATCTGTTTGGATATAACTGTCTATTAAATGGTGTTTGCATATGAAGTAATGTTCTATTGTATGCATAGGTACTCAATTATTTAGATTATACATTTGAATAAACTGTGCAGTTAAAGGAGTACCCTTGTAATGTAGGACAATTACATTTTTCTAGCACAGTTTACAGGTTATTAAACTAATATCAGTTTGGCCAACACAGCTGGATATAGGATCCTAACCTTCACCTATGAAAGTTCTTTTCTTTAGGGGTACATTTTACCCCTACAATTATCAGTCATTGTTAGTCACTTCAAATTACATCAAATTATGAAAAAGGGTTATAGAAAAAGTCTTGTGTGAATAGAGACTACAAAAAAACCCTAATTTCCTACTGAAGACTGTGCATTAAAATGTAGGTTAATGTAGCTATAGAAGTCCTGCCTATATACATGATGGGTCAGTCTAAAAGGTTCCCCGTTCACAAAAAAATCACTTTGTCTGGCCAGCATAAGAAAATCATGCTGCATTGTCATGGAAGAGCAGTTCACTGAGTTTCTCATCTTTGTACCAATCAGAGAATGACTATCACATTTTTTCAAAGGATTGTGTTGATTTCAAAGATAAAGATAAAGATAAAGATAGAGATAAAGATAAAGATAAAGATAAAGATAAAGATAAAGATAAAGATAAAGATAAAGATAAAGATAAAGATAAAGATAAAGATAAAGAAAAGAAATAAAATAGTATTAAACACCCAGAAATCCATAAATGTTTGTCAATTCTTAGAGTAAGTTTTCAGTGATAATTATTAATATCTGCTCTGAGTGGGGAGGGGGAAGAAAGAGAGCAACAAAGATGTAATAAAACAACCTCAGAGTTTCAGCATTTTGGGCAACTTCCTCTGCCTTTTACCTTGTAGAAGGTGTACTTTGCACATGTATAAATGGACTTTAAATAGAGTCTGTTCTTCTGCATCTGTTATACACCTGTTTGTTCAAAGGGGCAGAACAGATATTTACAATTATCATCTATCAGTGAATCTGGAGCTGTGTGGTGTTTGTCCAGTTTGCACTTTTGCTAATGTTCTTCACTGAATACTCTTTCTGTTCTTCCCTTTGACCATCATTATTCTGAAATAACTACCTGGAAGCAAGTGAAGGCACAAAAGTTGAGCTTGTCTTACAAGGACTAATCTTCAGAGATTCCTCCGTACTCAGTGTAAGTAGATAAGACCTACTGGTAACAAGTCAGAGCATCTGAAATGAGCTTCTTACTCTAAATCTCACTCAGGAGAGTCTGATCTATCTCCATTGATTATCTCGGGACTCAATACATAGTGATGGCCAATACAATTTAATTTTTCACTATCTTGATACCATATAGTATAGTATAATAGTACCATGGTACTATTCAGTAAAAGGGAATTGACAAACGAAATATCCATTCAATCAAAAACAATAACTGTACAGTATGAACAGCCCACTTAACCTCAGAATGCTATAGATTTGTGTGTGATCACATGGTTGTGTAATTTGTCATTTTTCTAACGTGTCACAGAATGTATCGTCTTTTCCATGAAACTGGTTGTTCTGCTTACAGCTAATGGCTATTTTACTTTGCCTGACAGCAGCTCCTCTCCTTAGCAGTTTTCCTCTGAAAGGACAGCTTAGTGAATGCTGAGAGTGTTCACTGCAGCTGTATTTCACAGGGAAAACTGCAAAGCCTAGCAAACAATTTGCTCTTACATTCAGATGGAAGCTAACAGTCTAGACTAACAAGACCAATAAGTTGCTTTGGAAACTCCACAATGAGCCCAGAAGAAGATGGAATTTTTTTTCTAGTAGTAGGAGCATCTAATACCTGTGAAGTTAGTTGCATGGAGCTGGCAAACATTGTGAAAAAACAGATCCACAGCTACCTAGGGAAAACCTGCTGAAGTGTTTGTCTAGAAAGTTAGGAAGTATCGTCTGATCACTTCCCCTTTTCTCCAGCTAAAAGTTGCTCTAGGTCCATCTGGGCTGGGCATGTATCTTCATAAAACCTTCTTCACTGCTAGTTCCACAGAGGACTGGACATGCAGTTGCCTCATTCTCTGTTCAGTGATGACCAGCTGAGCACAGCCCTGGGAAGGACAAGCTGATGCTTGATCTGTGTTAAGAATACTGCAGGAGGAGAAGACACATTGCAGATTGCAGGCTGAGGTCTGGCTAGCTCACTTCAGCTTTCTGCCATCCAGCATGAAAGCAGAGATACTTCTGATTCAGACTGTGGTCTTGAACTCCATTTTATTTATTTATCCTTACAGTCATTCCAGGGGACAAGGAGTCCCAGTAGTATCTTCTCAACTGCAAAGTGGAATTCAGCAGAGCAAATAGGACCCTCAGGAGCAAGGGAAAACTATCTTTTATAATATTAACATGCATTCACCAAGACCTTTGAAGTTATCATGGTTCTCCTGGAGTTAAGAGTGCAGAGCCCTGCTCTGGGACACCTGACATAAAGCAGAAAGTGCTGAGCAAAGGAACTGAAGTTTCCACAACATCTCCGTCTTCATGCCTGTAGAAAAGCGGCTGATGAGGAAACGTGGTATTAAATGCTGTCATGCAGAGCCAGTGATGAGGCAGACTGATCCCCTGAGGATGCAGGAAAGTCATGTGAGGAAGTCACATCACAATTATTATGGCCCATTGTCATTTTGTTACCAATGAAATAACCTACCAGCTTTCAAAGGCTGAATAATATTTTGATTATTTTTCCCACCATAAGGAAATACAAAATTATGTGACGATAGCGTACAATATATGCTTTTTGATAGAGCTACAAGCATGCATATATGAATTGCTGAAAGACTTCCAAGTTAAAAATTTTAGTCTTCTAAATGAGACTTAAAATTCAGTAATCACTGGCTGGCTACATTTGTTTCATATATGCTTCTATTTTCATTAATAACACTTTGAAATATGCCCTTTTAGATGGTGAAGTGTATTTTTAAAATTTTGTGCTTATGGCTACTGTTTCTTTCTTTCTTCTTTATTTTTTCTTTTTTCCTTCCAACTTTCAGGGTGCAGAATGGAAATAATGATGCAAAACTTGAACACTTTGCTTCACAGGTACATTTTAAGCTGTAGGCCCTATCTGAAAGACTCTTTAACCAGATCTACTCCTGTCGAACTTTCCAATCTCAGCTTCATCTCTCCTGAAATTGAATTATAAGTTAAAAATAAATACATGCTCATTCTAGTAAGCTAGGTGTGTCTGGTTAAATTCCCCTATGTATATTTCTTTTCCTTTTGATAGAAGCCTTCAGAGTTGTGGTACAAAATTACTCTTGACTCTTGCCAACTATTCCACCATAACCCTTCAGTCTCACATGTACTTCACTCCCTTCAGGTCACTTGCAACTGGCATCTTTTCCTTTGTGTTCAGCAACCATTCAGTTTTCTGCAGGCCTGTTCACAACTGAATTGACACTAAAGAAAGTGTGGATAAAGGCAGACCTGAAGTCTGTGCATAAGATAGGCAGAGACTTGTGTTCCTGAATATAAATGGGTCAAAAAATGTATTCTCAGAAGGTGGTAAGACACCTGGTCCAGGGTATTATATTACTCCCGAGGAGCTACACCTTTTGAAATATATCAGAAACTCTACTGCTGTGAAGAAAACCTGGAAATACCCTGTAAACCAGCTGTGATAAACCACTTAGTAGATACTTCAGACATATATGGGCAAAGACCTACAGACAGGACCCCTGTTATTCCTAAGACCTCTTCAGTGAGAGTTGTTGGCAACACCCCCAGCCATCACAGTATGATGGTGGTCTTTCTGCCAAGGAACCATGCAATGGCTTGGAAATAGCTTAAAAGCTGCAGATCTTCTGAGATAACCTCCCCCTCTGTACTCCTCCCACCTCCCAGACACACACTGTGCATTTTTTTTTATATGCAAAGGGAAGATATGGGCCTTAGGGATCTATTAATGAATAACTTATACAATGTTTACATGTGGATTTTTAGGTAGTTTGCTCAGAAGTGTTTTGAATTGACTGTATGGAATTGGTATTCCTTATGAGCTTCTCTGAACAAAACAGGACACTGCAACATGTCTGTGGTCTGAAGGAGCAGCTGAGAAGCAGCAATCAAGCATGAGCGGAGACACCACCAAGCATGTGAAAGAAAAGGATTGGGAGGGATATGAAGCAGCACAGGAAACTTGCACAAAGTGCAAGCTGTTATTCACTGTTAATTGTTCAGATGCCTCGGGTGTTGCTGGTTATGTCCTCTGAATTCAGCATGAAAAGATTAAAAAGTCAATCAGCAAAGACAGAAAAAAGTGCAGACTCAAATGTTAAAAAAATAATAAAGCGGGAAATGAAGTTAATCACACATAGTTGAACCTCATCTTTCCTGTTAGTGAGCTTTCTGATACATTGATGGTGTCCCTTTTCTTACCTATAGACAAACTTTGCCACACTTCCGGTTACTGTAATGACAGCTGAGAGAAATGTGATGCACTCCAGAAACCCTGGATAATCATGCAAATTTGGGTTGACATGCTCTCCACACACTTAAATTTCTGACATGTCAGTGAACACAATGTTCTCAAACACCATCCTGCATTTTGGTTCAAAAGTGGTCATTTGTAATCTGTATTCTGTATATCACAACATTGATCAAAAAAGAAGCAGAAGCAGAAGCAGAAAGAAAGAAAGAAAGAAAAAGAGAAAGAAAGAAAGAGAAAGAGAAAAACAGATTAGTGGGAGGAAAAGCATGGATAGTCTAAATGTGCTGTGTATCCAAATGTTCCTGGAGAGCAGGCAAGATAAACTCTGTAAAAAGAACTCAGAAAATTCCAGAAGTTAAAATGCTCAGTGGTTGTGTTAGTAAATTAAAAACAAACAAACAAATGAACAAAAAACCCAACATTTTTATTGCAAATAATATGCCTTGCTGATTCCATGCTCAGTTGGCTTTGAGTGTTGAGCCAATCCAAGGTCCAAGCAGAAAAGCTATAAATTCATACAAGAATTAAGAACAGCTCTTTGGAATCTACAGAGAATTGAAAGAAGACCAAGACTTGTCTGCTACGAATACCTGCGCCCCATTGGAAGCAATCTTAACATTTACTATTTGGCCAGGAGATGAAAACACTAGTCAGCTATTTACTGGGACACTATAATGCTACTGACTATAAATATCCTCAGACTTTTATTTGCCAACAAGCCCCTGAAATGGTGCCATTTGCTGCGGTTCTCAAAACTCTAGTGTCACACCCATGTATGTATTTGAGCACTGCTAGAGAAATGGAGAAGCAGTCTGAAAGAAAATCACAGGGGGAACTCCTCACAATGTTGTTTGTTTTTGTTTTTTTTTTTTTAAATACAAAGCATATTAACACTTTTCATTTATTTACTTACATGACGAAGGACAACAAAGGCAGGAAAGCCTGTATAAAGAACATTTATAGGTTTGCTAACTAGTTTTTCTGTTGCTGTTGTGGGTTTATTTGTTTGTTTTTGTTGTTGCTGTTTTGTTAATTTCGTTTCTTTTTGTTCTGTGGTTTTGTTGGTTCTGTGTTTTGTTTTGTTTTTATTTTATTTCAAAGGCGTATGAAACTATGGCGAAAGTGCACAAGCTTCTGTACATCAAAAATATTTGTTAACAAATGGTATGGTATCCTACTTTGACACTGTTGCAAATACATTACGAACATTTATGCCTAAAAAAGTAACCTTAGGATTTGTTTTTTCTAATGTTCTGAAAAATATCCTGAAGATATAACATTTTGTCCCATTTTTCAAAGAGGTTTCGAGATATAGGAACAGAAGAAGCCTGCTAGTGACTGAACATAATACTCATCAATATCCCCTTCCATTATAACAGCAGAAAATTTGAGAAAAAATTTTGAAGTGAATTGTAGTGTTTAATAAATGAGAACAAATCTTTGTTATCACAGCAAAAATTTTGTCTAGTTTAAGTGTTTATTAGTAATCAAAATACCGTGTGAGCAGGCAGATCTTTAAAAAGCAACCAATGTTTATGCAGTGAGTAAAAAAGAAACAAACTGGTGACAACAAAAATAAGGGTGAGAAGAACAACATCTCAGGTCACATAATCAGGATTCAATATCCAATTCAAAACATATATTTTACTTCTTTTTCTTTGCTGTAGCTGTGTCTAATTAAGGGATTCTTGCTTATTTTCTGACAAAGTTCCATCTCAAATGAAATGAAAGGGATGGTTCCTGTGACTGTCACAGAGACTAAGACATCAGTGAAATTTAGAGCTTCCCATTTGCTTTGTAATGTTATGGTTCAAGAGGGAACAGAAGCCCCAAATCTGATATCAGCAGCTACCCATATGGCAAAGGAGAACTAGAATTCCCCAAATCCCTTTCAATAACTTGCCAAGTGCTATTTTTAGCATAAAGGTGAAGGGTGTACTCTGAGAGAAGCATTCACTTCATCAGACACAAGACTGCTAACAAAGCTGTCACCTCCACCCCTCCCACAGCCACCAGTGTCACCATTTGCAGTTCCAGTGCCAGCACCTTCAGCACCTCAATCATCTCTGATGCTGCCCCCTCCATCACCAGCACCGATGAATTTCTCACCATTACTGCTCCTGATACAAGTCTCGCCAGCAGCCCTTTTAAACACCTTTGAGCTTCTCCCTCTCTCTCTCTCACATTGAAACATTCAACCGACAGTCTATTTTTTAAACACTCAGGTGCTGGCTTTTAAAGCATTTGATATCTCTAACATTTCAGCTCCTTCCTTCACACCTTCTACTCATAGGGCCAAGTGATATGTGAGGAATTTCTTTTGGTTTCAAAAAAAATGTCCTTTGTTTTCTTTTCACAAGAATTCACCTCATGCCCATGTTTAGCTGAAGAAAAATAAACTTTGTACAGTATTATCAGAAAATATCGACAGAGCACATACACTGAATTTCTGAAAGACAAAGGATTTTTCAGTATTAAAAGTGGCTTTAATTTGTAAAAACTGGAAATTTGCCAGAATGGCTTGCTTGTTAACTTAGCCATTGAACAGAGACCTTAAATTGTTGTTTGTGAGACTTCTACAAACATCAGAGGTGTTTTTCTCTTACTTATCTGAATGTATTTTTAAGTCAGAGAGTCATTAGAAAAATTAATTATTTTTCAGCTCTAAAATATGTACATTGTTCTTCATGTTGAATACAAAGTCTGCTGTATAGCTTTTCCCCAGGATCTGTGAAACTGGAGAATAGCAGAGTGAATGAACAAAGCTAAAATTAAATGGGAAGAACTAAATACACATCCTGCTTCAGCAGCTGTTACAGAAAGTGGGCATCTCTTTCTTGTTTATAAAAGCTGATGACAAATACAAGCACCTCAGTCCATGCACATTTTTATAATGAATTACTAATTTCCCTAATGGGCATAAGAACTAGGAAAACAAGATGCCATAATTAATTTGGAACACAGTAAGTTCAGGGAAACTCATCTGTCCCAGTAAACTGAAAATCCTTGTAAACCCTGTATTAAATGTCAAAATCTACAAGATAGCTCACCTTTGACTACAGGGTAAGGTGGATGTGTTTCTTGATTTCATTCTCTGTGCTCAGCAGATTTTACTTCAGTGTAAATAACACACTTTTTTATAGCAATTGAAATATTTTTATTTGTTCAGCACTTCGTTTGAGTCCACGGCACTTTGCAAGAAGATATGTTGTCTTTAAGAAATGGGCTTAATGCTGCTTCCTAGAACCCTGTGCAGTTACTAAGAAGCATTGGAGCTCCTATTTGAGGCTCTCTCTAAATTCAGGAACCTACATTTATGATCTTTGGTCAGATCACACTCAGAAGAATTCGGAGAAATTATTTAAGTCTGTGGAGAAGATATTTGATTTGTCTTCAAGGAAAAGACTAACCTAAAGTCCTCAGAGTACTTGACGGTGTGAGATAGTTTTAGAAGAGTCTGATTGTCACAGATTTGACACTCATCTGTTTTTAAAACTGGGTGATTTTAAGATATTTCAATCTGGGCCATCAAAGTAATTAATAGTTTCCAAATGTCTTTGACACTGAATTGAATAAGTCATTCGGCCTGGCAATATATGAAATAGGCCAAGAATTTGACCCTGCCTATTTAAGTGGAAAGAAATCCCAAGGGAAGGAAGAGGCAAAATATTATCCATCTTCCTCAGTCCTTCACTGGATTCAGCTGTTCCCATCAACACAGAAATCACAAGCTCTTATTTCTGCAAAAGCAGATTATGATCAAGTCAATTACCTATGTTCCTGTCTCTTAGAAATAGAGAATTTTTTTTAAACTATGGCTTGAACTCATTTATTTTTTAATTTAATACAACATCCAGCCATCTGAGTTTGTTCGTCTTCTTTTTAGGTCATGTTTACACTTTCCATTTAGGGTGTTTTGATTAAAAATGTTTACTTTAATGCCATATCAGCATGTGATGGTAAAAAAAAATACTGAGTTTGAAATATGAGGTCCCATATCTCTTTGACTAGTAGAAGTGCAACACAGGAAGAAAGATCAGATGACTGGAGGAACATAAAAAAAACCAAGCAAACAAGCAGGAGAGTGAGTGTTGATGAAGTAAAGAAAACAGTAAATTCCTGAGACAAATTAGTTTGAGAGTTCAATAGAATGCTGAAAATACTAGCCTAATCCCATTAGCCACAGCTAATGCCATCACTTTATAGAAGCAAATGCAAAACTTGATTAGAACTTGACATTCTGAGTTCTTCACAGATGTTGCTGACTGTCAGCAAATACAGCCTCAGAACAGCACTATCACTCACAAAATGGTGCTCACCACCCACAGATTTTCAAGTTGACCTGTTGTTCTTATAGAGGATAATGTGCAAAACAACACTGAGGGATGTAAGACTGTTCTGTCCAACTGCTATGATGCGACTGTCTCATGAATTCTTAAAATGAACTGCATTTTCAAGTTGTATGGAGGAAGGCCAGCCACTTCAGAAACTTCAGTTATCTGCTCAAGGTATACACATATACACAACCTCAAGCTACATACCCTCTACACTGATGTCTCATTAGAATCCAGTGCTCACATATTGCTTTCCCTCTCTTTTGTTTGGACTGATGTTCTTCAAACCTCACACTCACAATGGATTCATGTAGATTTCATATTAAGGTGATCTGCTCATGTGAAGAACCAATACCCCTACTCTTTATGGGATGGGAGCATGGTAAAGCAGTCTTGTATTTTTTATTACCCTCCCAGCAGAACAAACAATGACCATGGGGCAAACTCAGACCTTTCTGAGAGTATCTTGACATCCAGTTGTGCCAACTAACTTCACTTTTGACCCAAATTGTTATTTTTACTCAAGTCCGACTTTACACCCTTCCATATTTAACCTGGAACTTGAAATGAAACCAAAGAAATCCAGTTTACAGTTAAGTCACTGAGACAATCCCTACTCAACAATGCTTTTATGGCAGTGGGAGATAAAGGCACGATACCCCAAATATAGGCTACTGATGACAATGGACCATTCCCTGTGTCTTTTTTACTGTAATCACAGACCAATTTCTCTAGTTTTGCCTAAAGGCACCTTCATATCACCAGAGTGTACCTTCTACACTCTCTCCAGGAGAGTGTGATGAATTTCCTTCTTGTTCATTGCCTTTTCACTGCACACACAGATTTTTGACAGCCTGTCCTATATGGTCTTCTAATTTGGCCCAGTTCTGTACTGCAGCCTGCTGACCCATGAACCTCTGTTTTACTGTCATTCTCATAATCCCTCAGTGACCACTTTATGGTTTGTCTCTTGTGCTCACTCAAATCTTTGCATCCTTCAACGTGTCTAGGGACCCAGACTTACAAAAGATAACATCTATTCCAAATATGATTCCTGTATATCAGCATCACTCGTTGCAAGCTAAGTTCTACTCAAACAAATCGCTTTGCAGGATCAGGGTTTTAAGTTTTAACTGAGTATCTACCATATATAACTAACACTCTTCTTCATTTCTCTAAGGGACCTGATTCGCCTTCATAACTCTTTCTGCTGTGGGCATTCATTTACCATTCTGACATAATCTAGTGCCTCACTGCATGATGCTGATGATGTTTTTGTCAATGTGAAGAATGCAGTACAATTGTTGCAGAAATTGTCTAAGAAACTGAGACCTTAATATGTACCATCTGTTTTACAAAAAAAGCTCAATGTGGTAATGCATTTGCAACACCAGAAGCAATATCTCTAAGACATGAAATGAACATATGCTGCCTAAGAGCCTTCAGGCTGACATTGAAAAAGAGAAAAGATAGTACTTCAAGGCAAATATTGTCCCAATAGAAAGACTGCCAGAACCAATATGGCTCAGTCTATTGACAAGTCTCTGGTGAACAACATCATATAAAGACATGCACATTGTTATGGGTTGTACAGCTCTATGCCCCATTTTTTCAGCTTGGGAAAGAAGTAGAGAACACCTTCACTGTCACACTGGCTATTCTCCTGTTTCAGATCAACAGATGTTGTCAGATGAAGACATCCTATCCATTATTCTTTGATTAACAGGTTTTTTGTTGTTGTTTTTTGAACAAGTCAATGCAACTCACACTAGCTTCTTGTACTAGGTTAAGTAAGCAAACTGTTTGGAAAGAACTGAAAGAAACCTCTGCTTCCTAGTGTTCGTTTGGTTTTGTGTTTTTTTTTTTTTATTCTTAAATTAATATGTTTTATACATTAACATATCTGTGATTCTGAAGCTAAAATGGTATTGAAACTACAATAGCTAGTAATGAATTTTATACACACCAGAAGATACAGTAATTTTATTTAAAAGTCTGTTATTCTTAAAGGAAAGGGTCTAAGTTATTGTCCTGTCAGATACAGATACCAACATAATCTAAAATCTGTATTCCTTTCATAGAAGACATAAACAAAAAAACATTATGTAACAGAATGGCTATTTTTGGTTGACATTTTATTTGTCTTTCATTTAAAAAAAAATATAATTGACAAGTAGCCTCCTCTAATTTTGGCAAATCAGATATATTCTCTGAATATCGGTCTTCCAAAAACATTTTGGTTTTCTAGATTTGGTGGGAGGGCGGGAATAGATAAGGCATTTGATAAATATTTTATACACTAAATATTTGGTTTTGAAAACAATTTTACACAAGGGAGGAGTCGGGGCAACTATGGGAACTGCTATACTCTATATGTGAATTTGCTGCTGTCCATAATGACAATACCTTTCACTATGTAAAGGAATCTAGTCAGTTATTTCTGAAGTTAATGACATGGTTCTTTCAGCAGTGGTTAAAATATATTGTTTCTGGAATACTCCTGTTTTTTCTGCTTGGAATACTCAGGGATATTTAAAGATATTACCTGATGTGTGTATTAAGCAGACTTGATTACATTTCAAAGTTTCAGGTATTACTCTCGATGTCATTAAAGCTATACCATGTAAGAGTGAAATAACACACTGATAATATAGGTCCATGCTTGTAGACCTAGAACATAGGTGATGGAACTTATGGCTTCACACCTAGAGATTTGCAACCTTGTTAAATTCTTACAGACAAATGAGAATTCGGGAAATGCACAGAATTTCTCCTGTGGATTTTATTAGTTCCGCAGGAGGGAGTCTTTCTTCTACAGATTATAGATGGTACAAGCACACTAAAGGAGCTTGTAAACAGTGCTTGAGGAAGCTACCCTTCTTTAGATCTCAGAAACTCTGCAGGAGGTAGCTCTTCCACTACAGATCTTAGAAGCGCAGGCTATTTTAAGTGCAGTATAATTCTAATTAACTACACCATCAATTATGTCAAACAAGGGCAAAATCACTGACCTTTCACTAAAGGAAAAGCCATCAAAGCAGGATTTTTTAAACTATGTAAGGGAGGAGGACCAAAGGAAGACCTCGCATCACCATCTCTGGAGACTGTGGTGGATACACACATCGCAAGAATAGAGGAACCTGGTAGCTAGTGAGCTTTTTCTCTGTCATGTGGTCAACAGTGTGCTCTGTAACAGGAGGCCTGATTTTTTGTAAGTTTTGCTCATTCAGGAATTTGAAGACCAATGTAGTCGCTTCTTCCTATAACGCTTCTTCTGTAAGTAGAAAAATAAGCCAGTTTCAAATGCAAAACCTTTTTGAATATGCAAGTTTTAACCAAACTGTTGTGAGAACCAGGAGAAAATAGAACAATAGAAAACACTGTTTAAAAAAGAAATATAAGCATAAGACTTTTTTACTACACCTAACCACAATAGGAATTAATTACATAATTGTTATTGGATCTGTAAAAAAAACTGCAGATAGGCAAATGAAA
This sequence comes from Columba livia, assembly GCF_036013475.1. Lineage (NCBI taxonomy): Eukaryota > Metazoa > Chordata > Aves > Columbiformes > Columbidae > Columba > Columba livia. The sequence goes on along the minus strand of NC_088602.1, from coordinate 184,538,169 downwards.
TGTTGAACACTAAAGGCTGACAATTAGTTGACTTAAACATTGTTGTGGGACTTTTGGAGACTGCTTACAGATCCATAAAGCTTAGCATGTTTTAAAATACTGAAGCAATGATGCAAGTTTCAATATTCAGTAATTTCAGCCTTTTCAAATATAATTTTCAATGTTCTGTTGACACTGTTGAAATGTACAGACAATTGTTTGGAGGCAGTCTTCTATCTTAACTTTCCTATTATGAATATTTCAAAACTAATATAAAACAAATTTAAAAAACAGATGAATGGATTATGTCAAAAAGCACTTGATGAACGAATTTCCAATAAGTCTTGCCCTGAAAGCCTACAGTATGAAAAACAAGGAAAAGCTGATATATAACTCCTTCATCTATTCTCTCCAAGTGCTGCCCAAACCAAAAAACTGCACAGATATAAAGCTTTTTAGAAACAGAATTTGGAGAACAAAAGTTCCTTCTAGCTAAGATCTGAATTGCTGTCTAGATGTCTCTATTTATCTCCATTAAATATCAAGCGAGCATAACCATTTAACGGGACTAGTATCAAGGGGATTATTCCAGGCATCTGTAAACCGTAAGAGTTTAAAAATTTGTACATTAAAAGTTGAGGTTCTTATGTAAACAAAATTGAACCTAGGTCTGAAGATCCAATCTGCTACTCCTAGATAACTTGAACTTGACGTGAAAATACCTCAACTGCCTCCTACATACCTTAGCCAGAATGGGGATGCTGGATGTAAAATTTGATATGTCTCAAGTAAAATACATGGAAACCATTTCAGTGAGAAAGAGATGGTAGAACTTGATTGTCAGTTGAACAGAACTGAGTGGAGAATGAGAAGAGGCATGGAGAGAAATAGCAGAAATAAATCAAATAATGGACAAGATGAAGCGCTCACTATCCTAAACTCCGGGAGTGGTAATTTGTCTCAGCTAACACCAATTGTTAGTTGTTAACAAGTTAGTTGTTTAAGTTAATCATTTAGGCTCCCCCCCTAATCAATGGAGAGCAATAGACACCTCCAGAGAGTAATCAATCCCATTTATAACACGTTAGGATGGAATAAATAAACTCTGGAAGAGCCTAACTCTCCTCATTTACTATAGTAGAAACCTGGATGATTTGCTTAACCTGGAGGCCTGTCTTTTAAACTGCTGAAGTTAGATAAAATGAATGATTGTTTGCACTATGAGGAAGAGGCACAGGGCTTAAACAAACTCCACTGATCTTTCCCTTTGTCCTCCTCCCCCTCATTCCCATAAATATCTGCTTTGCTGACTGCCTTATCTATACTGTTCAAAAGAGTGGAGAATGTCTTCAATTTCTCAGACAATTTGATATTGTCTTATCCTCTGGTTTGCCAAAAGCTCGTGTTGCACAACATACTGCAATTGCTGCTCTGAAATGCTTCATTTGAGTCTTGAACTGCAAGTGCTATTATCGCAAATAACTGCTGTATGCCTTCCATTTTCAGTAGCACTGACACTGTATGAGTGCAAGTCTGTTCAGACTCCGGGAAAGGTATAATAGTTTTTCTTTGGAAATCTCCACCAAGAGCTAAAACAAACAAAAAAGTATAAATTCTTAAAAAGAGGCAAAAAAGAAAAAGGAAAGGCTAGCATGAGGCAATGATAAGGACAGGACAGAAGTACACCTGTCTGTCTAGGGCATCTCTTTAGGGAAGGCACACTTGGCTTAAAAGGTGCGGCTACACAGGCTATAATGTGTGAAATATGTGTCTAACACAGTGTAGGTAGTACAGCACTGGAAGAGGTCAGTTAGCATGGTTTAAAGGAAAAGCCCCACCATAGAGTATTCTAGGTCTGGGCATCTATTATTTTCTCCAGCACAAGGTTACACAGAGAACAGAAATTAATAAAATCATTGCAGAGACAGGGCCATATTTATAATGTGTTGTTTAGATTTACTAGAAATGTTCGATAATATAATTTAACATATTTCTTTTGGCATGGCTTTGGTGGAGAGGATAAGGATGAAGAATTTGTTCACCTTTCCATTAGTATTGTGTGATCCAGCGTACAGGGGAAGAAATTGACATAACTGAAAACCACAAAGTCTCATCAGATTTGCAGTTGCACTTCACTCTGGTCTCTGCTTTGCATGCTACCATTGTTCAGTCATTCCTCTATATATTGCTGAATTCTTTAAAGGGGAATACAGAGGAATATTTGTTAAGTATCACTTTTTTTTTTTTTTTAATTTTAACCTCTCTATTTTTCTATTTTATAGGGCTGATTTCCCTTTTCTTGGAAGTCCTTAATTAAAAGTTGACTCATGTACTTCCATTTTTCTTCACTGCCTCTGTCACCACTATTGTTGCAACTATAGGGGGGGAAAAAAAAAAAAGAAAAAAATAGTAAATAAACTAAACACCAAAACAAGCTTTGTGTGTGTTTTAACTCAAAAAGCAAGGATTGTCCAGGAAAACATGCACAACTGACATTTTTTCCTAATGTGAATCCTGCATTTTGAAGATAATTTTCTTCAGATTTTCCTCTGATGAACTGAACTCTTGTTCTTCAACATCTGAATTTTATTATTTGTGATAATGAGCACTGTTGAGCATGTGGGAAGATTTAGATCAAGTGAGATAGCAAGCCCAACCTGAACCTTGACCTTCTTTTCCAGCCTCCTTCATGATGTGCTACCTAGTAGTTTTTATAAAACAGCTCTCTTTTTTTTTTCCCTCCCCAATCAAGAATAACTAAAGAAAAATGAATTTATATTGTTTCCAGTTTACAGCAATGTACTTCACACATTTCTATTTTTTTTTTCTGACCAGAGTACAGTTACAGTAGCTGTTGTTCATTCCATCACTGAATATATGTGACTTGTACAAAGAACTGTAGTGGGTCAAATAGTGGTGACTAATAAGACTTATTCTATGTTGGAGCTAACAAATCCTTTATCAGTACTTCAACCATTCTGCTTACGTGGCCTCATTGTTAAGATTATGCCTTTCATCTACAGGAACTAATCCCTTTCATATACAATTTTAGCAAGAAGCTTATAAAATGTGTATTAAAGCAGTATTGACTTGTCCAACAATAAAAAGTACAATTAGGCTTCCAACACAGAGCATTACTAATTTGCATAAAAACCTCTCTAACCCATTCCTTTTACTGCAGCATGTAACCAAGAGGTTGCATTCTGTACCACACACCAGTAATTTACTGTAAAATCAGTAGATAGCTGTACCTGTGTAATAGTGTTCACTTTCTTTGTGCAAACCTTTCAAAAGTGAATTTACATGCCGAATATATCAATAGGAAATAATATTAAAGATCATTACACTGAATGACCAAATACAATGAGTTCCTTTGATAATATCCCATAATGCAATAACTCAAGACTGACTTATTGAGAGTACCTATCCTGATAGAGTTATAGGTAAGGTCAGACTGTAGACTCAGTTTTATCATACTTTGCAGTTGCAATAGCTCATTTTCATAATGTACTATTTAAGCAAGAAGCTTATAAGAACTGTAGAAGAGTAATAATGACCACTGTATACATAAAAAATTCATAAATAGTTAGGTTTCCAACACTAAGCGTTTCCATCTAAGAAGATTACTTAATATCCCTTTTGCAGAATTTCTCATTTCCGTAACCAAATAGGTGCTATTGTCTAATCACTCTCCACGTACTACACCTCTTTGTAGAACTTCAAGAATTTATTTTCTGTGTGTATTCTGGAATATATTAAATTAGATTTGTGAAGTACATGCCAACTAGTAAATAATAGTAAGACATGATTCATATGGGGTTTAGACTCCCTAGAATTACCCAAAAGATAATCAGAAGAACAGACAACTTGCCATTGACTGTTTCTGCCTACAGAGAGCACAGAAATTCCTTGTGACTAGAAATAAATAGTCTTCTCTTCACTTGCTTAATAAAGAACCTTACCAAGGTAACACAAGCTGACATTGCCTCAGGTCACTGCAGGGCATGTCATATCATGTAACACAACATAACCTGATGTAACCTGATCCAACAGGCCATGTGCCTGTTGCCTATTTGTAGAAAACATTACTTTTTTCAGGAGAGAGGACATGTCACCATAGATAACAAAACATTAGCTCTACCTTTTAGTCCAAAAGCTTCTGTGTTCACAACTTTGAGTTTAAGTCCAAATCACAAGAAATAAGAACAATTTCCTCTTCAGTTATTCAGCGACAAGGAAATTTCTGTAGCTACCTTCTAGAGAAACTATCTTTAATCAGCAAAGATTTAGTTTACAGATGCTCTAATTATGCTGTAAATTACCATGCCCCCTAAAAACAAACAAACAAACAAGAGAAGTCATCAAGACATTAAAACCACCAATCACTCAATTTTTACAAATCTCAGGAACATGTCAGTTTGTCCATTTCAAGATCAGCATAATTCTCCACTATGCTCTCTATTTTGCTAATACATTTGACTATTTAATGACAGTATATTTTAAAAGAATAACAACGAATTGCGATAGAAATGTTAAATATACTTATTTACTCCATTATTGAACCAAGGAAGCATTAATCCATAACAAAAACTTAAAACTGATGTGCTACTGATCAAATGGTTACATAGCCAATGAACTTTCAAAAATGTCTAATGTCAGCTGTCAGCATAAAGTGATCTCATTTTATAAAAGCACCATACCTCCAAATACCTTTAGGTGCTACTTTTGAAACCTTAATCCTCTTGAACTCTTTCCTGAAATAAACACCATGAGCTAAGGAAAAATATTTTTAGAAATCAATTTTAAGAGAAAAATAAACTAACATTACTCCAAATTAGCAAGTAAGGAGCCTAATTAAGTTTTAATGGTGTTGGAAAAGTTTGCTGTGCTAATTAAAACAGTATTATAAATTTATCTTGCATTCACATGTGATGAAGCACCAAATATAATGTAGAGAAATTCACCCCAAATTCGCCTGATTCTGCAACCCTCAGATAAGCAGGTGTTCTAAAACTAAATGATTTTTACTAAGTTGCTCAAAACCAAGAAGTTTGCACAAGGAAGGAAGGAAGGAAGAGAGAGAGAGAAAGAGAGAGAAAGAGAGAGAAAGAGAGAGGGAGAGAGAGAAGAGAGAGAAGGAAGGAAGGAAGGAAGGAAGGAAGGAAGGAAGGAAGGAAGGAAGGAAGGAAGGAAGGAAGGAAGGAAGGAAGGAAGGAAGGAAGGAAGGGAGGGAGGGAGGGAGGGAGGAAGGGAAGAAAAAGTGTTACTTTTTTATAAAGGTATTAGTTTGCTGGCATATCTAATAAACAAAAAATAAATGCATAACTTTATTGTGATAGCTTTACTCTTTCAAAGCTTCATCCTCTTCTTTCACAGTAATTTTAGGGCAAGAAGTCCTTCTTTCTTCCATTTTATTGTAAAGTACCTGTTTGAGGGCTGTAGGAAGGATAAATCATTAAGTAATGATTCTTATTATTATAAACATGCATGCAAGAGCTGCAGGTTCAAGACCTGTGCTGTTTGTTTTTTTTTTATATCATAAAAATCCATATTTATTACAGTGTTCTGTTTCAGCATGCTCTTTTTTTTGTATGTACAGTAAGTATATTTCTATATTACCAATTGTATATTACCAATTAAATAAATACAACTACAAACTAATATTTTACAGAAATTGAGATTCCCAGGATCAGGAAACTGCTGTTTTCTATCCAAAATCCATTATTTTCATCTGGAGTTTATTGCCTTGGCAAGCAGGATTGTGATAAGAGGTTCAAAATTAGAGGACTATTTTTTAAATATGGCTCTTTTTCAGCTGAACCATATGCTTAAAAATCATTGCTTAACAAATATGCGAACAATCAAAAAAGCTAGATCTGAATGCATTTTATATTTGAAGTAAATTCCAACCACCATATCTGAAAACCAAATTTGATAAAGCTGCAGTTTGGATCTGAGCTTTGCATCCTAGCATGTTTAGTTTAGAAACATTAAATTAGTTTTAATCTTCAGTAGTGAAAACCTGCCACTATTCTGTGCTGGTAGTGATATACAAAGGCAACACAGTCACCTCAGAGGAAATACTGCTTTACTGTTTCCCCTCAGTTTGACCCTTGCTAGCATGCATGAATCAAATCAAGAGCTTGAAGATTTTGCAGACCTGGATTAACATATTTGCAAGGCTCAGTTGGATTTTCACAAAGAAAGCAGATATGGAAAGAAAAACTCTTTGTTGTTTATGGAAAGTCTGATAAACATGTGGCCAACACCTGGATTTTAAAGAGATTCGATTCCTTGCTCAATAAAAGTACAATAGCTACCTTCTGAGGCATTCAAACAATAAAACAAGATGATAGCAACAAAAAGAGCTGCCACATGTTGTTTTCTTCGACTCTTTGATTTGTTTAAGAACAATGAATCAACTTTTAAAAACCAAAAGAGTAAAGTAACAGGTTAAAAAGAAAAAACCCTATAAAATGTGCATTAGAACATGGCAACACATGTACCGTGAGGCATACATTTTCCTAATAAACATTTTATACTATGAAAATATCATACTGGTGAATGCATTTCCCTATGACAGTGTTTTGCATCTTGGAAATGCCTGATAAAACTGCTGTATGCGAATGATACAAAATTAATGCTTACTAGAGTTTCTGTACATCCCACTGACCTCTGCAGGGTTAATGACAGAAAATTCTGTCCTTTAAGCATAAAATATTG